>NC_060182.1:32814216-33101716 GCF_021184085.1 Oncorhynchus gorbuscha | reverse complement strand
CTATCTCTCTCTGTTTCTCTATCTCTCTCTGTTTCTCTATCTCTCTCTGTTTCTCTCTCTCTCTGTTTCTCTATCTCTCTGTTTCTCTATCTCTCTCTGTTTCTCTATCTCTCTCTGTTTCTCTATCTCTCTGTTTCTCTATCTCTCTGTTTCTCTATATCTCCCCTACTCTCTCTCTCTCTGTTTCTCTATCTCTCCCCCACTCTCTCGCTCTGTTTCTCTATCTCTCCCCCACTCTCTCTCTCTGTTTCTCTATATCTCCCCCACTCTCTCTCTCTGTTTCTCTATCTCTCTATTTCTCTATATCTCCCCCACTCTCTCTCTCTGTTTCTCTATCTCTCCCCCACTCTCTCTCTCTGTTTCTCTATCTCTCCCCCACTCTCTCTCTCTGTTTCTCTATCTCTCCCCACTCTCTCTCTCTGTTTCTCTATCTCTCCCCCACTCTCTCTCTCTGTTTCTCTATATCTCCCCCACTCTCTCTCTCTCTGTTTCTCTATCTCTCCCCCACTCTCTCGCTCTGTTTCTCTATCTCTCCCCCACTCTCTCTCTCTGTTTCTCTATCTCTCTCTGTTTCTCTATCTCTCTGTTTCTCTATCTCTCTGTTTCTCTATATCTCCCCTACTCTCTCTCTCTCTGTTTCTCTATCTCTCCCCCACTCTCTCGCTCTGTTTCTCTATCTCTCCCCCACTCTCTCTCTCTGTTTCTCTATATCTCCCCACTCTCTCTCTCTGTTTCTCTATCTCTCTATTTCTCTATATCTCCCCCACTCTCTCTCTCTGTTTCTCTATCTCTCCCCCACTCTCTCTCTCTGTTTCTCTATATCTCCCCCACTCTCTCTCTCTGTTTCTCTATCTCTCACCCACTCTCTCTCTCTGTTTCTCTATCTCTCCCCCACTCTCTCTCTCTGTTTCTCTATATCTCCCCCACTCTCTCTCTCTGTTTCTCTATATCTCCCCCACTCTCTCTCTCTGTTTCTCTATCTCTCCCCCACTCTCTCTCTCTGTTTCTCTATCTCTCCCCCACTCTCTCTCTCTGTTTCTCTATATCTCCCCCACTCTATCTCTCTGTTTCTCTATCTCTCTCTGTTTCTCTATCTCTCTGTTTCTCTATCTCTCTGTTTCTATATCTCTCTGTTTCTCTATATCTCCCCCACTCTCTCTCTCTGTTTCTCTATCTCTCCCCCACTCTCTCTCTGTTTCTCTATATCTCCCCCACTCTCTCTCTCTGTTTCTCTATCTCTCCCCCACTCTCTCTCTCTCTGTTTCTCTATATCTCCCCCACTCTCTCTCTCTGTTTCTCTATCTCTCCCCCACTCTCTCTCTCTGTTTCTCTATATCTCCCCACTCTCTCTCTCTGTTTCTCTATCTCTCTATTTCTCTATATCTCCCCCACTCTCTCTCTCTGTTTCTCTATCTCTCCCCCACTCTCTCTCTCTGTTTCTCTATATCTCCCCCACTCTCTCTCTCTGTTTCTCTATCTCTCACCCACTCTCTCTCTCTGTTTCTCTATCTCTCCCCCACTCTCTCTCTCTGTTTCTCTATATCTCCCCCTCTCTCTCTCTCTGTTTCTCTATCTCTCCCCCTCTCTCTCTCTGTTTCTCTATCTCTCCCCCACTCTCTCTCTCTGTTTCTCTATCTCTCCCCCACTCTCTCTCTCTGTTTCTCTATCTCTCCCCCACTCTCTCTCTCTGTTTCTCTATATCTCCCCCACTCTCTCTCTCTGTTTCTCTATCTCTCCCCCACTCTCTCTCTCTGTTTCTCTATCTCTCCCCCACTCTCTCTCTGTTTCTCTATATCTCCCCCACTCTCTCTCTCTGTTTCTCTATCTCTCCCCCACTCTCTCTCTCTGTGTTTCTCTATATCTCTTTCACTGCCTGAATGAGGTTGGACTTGGACTGACTCTCTCCTCATCTGTGTGAAAAGCTCCCCCGTCATTTCCAGCAGCAGCTAGAAGACTCAGAGACTGTGGGGGGAGCGAGAGGGAGAAGGAGGGGGAGAGTCACAGAGACAGAGAATGGACTCAGACTGAAATGATTTGACATTCTAGAGAGAGGCCCAGCTTTGAAGACCCAGAGAGCTCCCTCTGGCCTGGAGTCTGGGATGAGAGCACATGACTGGGCCTTGGCAGGGGATGAGCTGCCCGTGGCTGGGTCTGAAAGCACGGAACAAAGACTGGGTCTGGGCCTGGCAGGGACAAACACAGAGAGACATGTGTCCCTGAAGAGAAGACAAAGCCAAGACTCTTCTAGGCCAGGACTCTTAATTATTATATTTGCATCCATTCTGAGGGCTGTGAGACAGCTACAGCTACCACACTAGGGTAGATATACAGCTACCACACTAGAGTAGGTATACAGCTACCACACTAGAGTAGGTATACAGCTACCACACTAGAGTAGGTATACAGCTACCACACTAGAGTAGGTATACAGCTACCACACTAGAGTAGGTATACAGCTACCACACTAGAGTAGGTATACAGCTACCACACTAGAGTAGGTATACAGCTACCACACTAGAGTAGGTATACAGCTACCACACTAGAGTAGGTATACAGCTACCACACTAGAGTAGGTATACAGATACCACACTAGAGTAGGTAGACAGCTACCACACTAGAGTAGGTATACAGCTACCACACTAGAGTAGGTATACAGCTACCACACTAGAGTAGGTATACAGCTACCACACTAGAGTAGGTATACAGCTACCACACTAGAGTAGGTAGACAGCTACCACACTAGAGTAGGTATACAGCTACCACACTAGAGTAGGTATACAGCTACCACACTAGAGTAGGTATACAGCTACCACACTAGAGTAGGTATACAGCTACCACACTAGAGTAGGTATACAGCTACCACACTAGAGTAGGTAGACAGCTACCACACTAGAGTAGGTATACAGCTACCACACTAGAGTAGGTATACAGCTACCACACTAGAGTAGGTATACAGCTTCCACACTATAGTAGGTATACAGCTACCACACTAGAGTAGGTAGACAGCTACCACACTAGAGTAGGTATACATCTACCACACTATAGTAGGTATACAGCTACCACACTAGAGTAGGTAGACAGCTACCACACTAGGGTAGGTATACAGCTACCACACTAGAGTAGGTATACAGCTACCACACTAGAGTAGGTATACAGCTACCACACTAGAGTAGGTATACAGCTACCACACTAGAGTAGGTATACAGCTACCACACTAGAGTAGGTATACAACTACCACACTAGAGTAGGTATACAACTACCACACCGGAGTAGGTATACAGCTACCACACTAGAGTTGGTATACAGCTACCACACTAGAGTAGGTATACAGCTACCACACTACAGTAGGTATACAACTACCACACCGGAGTAGGTATACAGCTACCACACTAGAGTAGATATACAGCTACCACACTAGAGTAGGTATACAGCTACCACACTAGAGTAGGTATACAGCTACCACACTAGAGTAGGTATACAACTACCACACCGGAGTAGGTATACAGCTACCACACTAGAGTAGGTATACAGCTACCACACTGGAGTAGGTATACAGCTACCACACTAGAGTAGGTATACAGCTACCACACTAGAGTAGGTAGACAGCTACCACACTAGAGTAGGTATACAACTACCACACCGGAGTAGGTATACAGCTACCACACTAGAGTAGGTATACAGCTACCACACTAGAGTAGGTATACAACTACCACACCGGAGTAGGTATACAGCTACCACACTAGAGTAGGTATACAGCTACCACACTGGAGTAGGTATACAGCTACCACACTAGAGTAGGTATACAGCTACCACATTAGAGTAGGTATACAGCTACCACACTAGAGTAGGTATACAGCTACTACACTAGAGCTCCTACTTCTTCTCCAGGAGAAGTGAGTTTACGACCTCTTAGTAAATATCCTACATATCAAGAGCAATTACCTCCCATCATTAGCTCCTTGAAAGCGGAGTCTACCTCCCTGAGTGATACTTGATGAGAATGAAGATGGCGTGGCACATCTGGGTCTCCCTGTAAAGAGGCTTTTGATGGGTGGTTAAGGCCTAAAAAGTGCTGCCACTGCATTCTAGCATAGGGAGAAGTTAACGGGGCTATAGAAGCTGGGAAAGTGTCTGAGTTGAGATGGAAGAAACTAAAATTGCAAAGAAAACATATATACCTCTCAAGTCTTCCTCCCATCCTATATCAGCCTAATACAGTGTGTTAGCTGTCAGGAGGGAGCAGGTGAAGCCACTTCAGCACGCGCACACACACACACACACACACACACACACACACACACACACACACACACACACACACACACACACACACACACACACACACACACACACACACACACACACACACACACACACACACACACACACACACACACACACACACACACACACACACACACACACACACACAGGACAGAACCCATCTTAATTAGTGCTTCTCTCCATATGATAAACCTCGGTGGGATGTCTGTCTGGTGCCCGTCTGCATACAGATAAGTCTGTGTGTTTGTCTCTGTCACAGGTGTAGAGAGAGAGGATCTGTGTGTGTCACTGTGTCACCCTCTGTCTGTGGCTGCCATCCTTCACACACACACTGTGACAGAGGGGACTAGCACCGCCAGGCTGCGTCCTCCGTGAGCCGTGTCAGGGCTGACACATTCCAGCAGCTCCCCCGCCCCCCTGGTGTGGCCCCCTGGGCCCCTGGAGGACCATGTAACCCTGCCCTGTCTCATTATGTGGACGACGCGTTCTCTGGGTTCTCTGTGTTGCATTGTCCTGTCTCTCTCTGAATGTCACACACAACCACACACACACACACACACACGCACGCAAACACACAAACACACACACACACATAAACAAACGCACGTAAGCACCCCCACACCCAACTCTCCTGTCCTGTCTCTCCTGTCCTGTCTCTGTCAGTGGGGAGAATGTCACACCATTGGGATCCTGGGACCGTACCTTTCTCTAGTGTGTGTGTGCATGTGTGTGTGTGTGTGTGTGTGTGTGTGTGTGTGTGTGTGTGTGTGTGTGTGTGTGTGTGTGTGTGTGTGTGTGTGTGTGTGTGTGTGTGTGTGTGTGTGTGTGTGTGTGTGTGTGTGTGTGTGTGTGTGTGTTGTGTATGTCTGTCAGTCAGTTTGTCTATCCGAGTGGCTTCCTGTCTCTGTTATATTCTACTCACACAGTCTGAGGATGCGGGTGGGGGCCTATTGCACAGCGCAGGGTGTCAAACCTAATGTCTGACTCAAATGTCACTCATTTTTTAAATGACCAGCCCCAACAACCAACACAATACTTCTTTCAACTTGTGCCATTCACCACACAGGGTAAAATATAATTGAATGTGGAGATTTACAGAGGCAGTTTGACAGTGGGGGAGTATGTCGTTCGACTCTAATGGCACCCTATTCCCTATACAGTGCACTACTTTTGACCAAGGCCCATAGGACTCCGTAGGGAATAGGGTGCCATTTGGGAAACAGCCTTGAGAGTTTATGGAAGTGTTGCGGACGATTCACATTAATGAAACGCTGTGCAAAGACCTGCATGCAGAATGACAAATAGAACAGAACCAGATTGAACAAAACAAAAAGTAAACAATCAGCATCTTGAAACGGCTTAAATTACATTTAATACATTTACTGGAAAACACACACATAAATTGACACCGGGAGGCAGAGAAGAGTGAATACAATATCTCTGATTGCTATTGCTGGCATGAGCAATGACAGCATGCCGCAGATTGGACGGGAAGATTGAATTTCATGTTCTTTCAAATGGAATTTGAAAGGTGAGATTTGTCTTGTGGTACTGCACGGACTACCGCTCCCCGTCTACCCCCCCTCTCAATAAGAGACTGGAGCAATATGTTAACTAATGTATACAACTGCACCAGCCAGCGTCTCATTCCCTCAACTCTGACCACTGTAGACAAATATATCCCTTTCTCTTATTTTACTTTGGAGTCTTCTCCTGATTCATATCAATGTTTGCTACTGACACGCTAGCCATCTCATCATGGTTGATGAGGTGAGCACTGTGTGTGTGTAGGTGTGTGTGTGTGCCTGCATGCGTATGTGCGTACTGGGCATGTGTGTGTCCATGCATGTGAAAGATGAAGAGAGTGATAATGAGCAAGAGAGAGAGAATAGAGAGAGGGGTGTGTTAATGAGTGTGAGATGTGCTGAGGTCGCTCCCTCTCTCTGACCCCCCTCTCTCTCTGACCCCCCCCTCTCTCTCTGACCCCCTCTCTCTCTGACCCCCTCTCTCTCTGACCCCCCTCTCTCTGACCCCCTCTCTCTCTCTGCTGCCCCCCTCTCTCTCTGACCCCCTCTCTCTCTGACCCCCTCTCTCTCTGACCCCCCTCTCTCTCTGACCCCCCTCTCTCTCTCTCTCTGACCCCCCTCTCTCTCTGCCCCCCCCACCCCCCTCTCTGACCCCCCTCTCTATCTGCCCCCCCCCCACCCCCTCTCTCTCTGCCCCCCACCCCCCTCTCTGTGTTTGTTCTGTAATAGTGTGTTGCCTGCTTGCCGCAGCGTACTGCCACCTCAGGTGGGTGATTAGGACTAATTATGTAATTACACTAAATGTGATAATAAACAGCACAGAGGGAATCAGTTTCATCATCACCAGCCTATTAGGACACACAACATGGCAAACACCGCCAACACACACCAACGCGTGTCGACTCGCACACACAATCACACAGCCTACACTGACGCGTGCACAAATGTACACGCTCATGATTCACCCAATACCAAAAGTACAGGAACACACACACATGCCCTCCAAGCGCACCTGTTAGTAAAAAGCGATTTGCTCCCTGACACACAGTAACGGCCAATAAAACAAGTGCTGACTCGCTCCCAAAGCCAGCCGAGGGGAGCGGAGGGACAAATGAACACAAACTCTCTGTAAAAGCCTGCTCCTCTGAGGATTCTCCCAGATGTTTAACCAAACGCTCCATCCTAGCTGATTGTGAAAACACTATCTCATCACACACATGCTCAGTCCACTCAGAGAGGAGAGAATTGTTTATCTCATGTCTAGATCCTGGCTAAGGGAACAAGGAAGTGTCCATAGTAGCACTATTTCAAAGGACTTGAAGTGGTCCTCCCTCAGGCCTCTTCAGGGAAGTGAGTGTGAGTGGCTATGAGTGACCCCCAGCAGAATAAGGTTTTGGTTAGAGGGGACCACAGAGAGGAAGGGTACTGTGGGCATGGGTTGTGGGAGCTACAGTATGTGGGTGATCATTATAAAACAATAATCCGGAGGTGTAGAGGGATGGGGAGAGACTCATAGTGGGGAGAGGCTCACAGTGGGGAGAGGCTCACAGTGGGGAGAGGCTCACAGTGGGGAGAGGCTCACAGTGGGGAGAGGCTCACAGTGGGGAGAGGCTCACAGTGGGGAGAGACTCATAGTGGGGAGAGGCTCACAGTGGGGAGAGGCTCACAGTGGGGAGAGGCTCACAGTGGGGAGAGGCTCACAGTGGGGAGAGGCTCACAGTGGGGAGAGACTCATCAGAGGCTAGTGGGGAGAGGCTCACAGTGGGGAGAGGCTCACAGTGGGGAGAGGCTCACAGTGGGGAGAGGCTCACAGTGGGGAGAGGCTCACAGTGGGGAGAGGCTCACAGTGGGGAGAGACTCATAGTGGGGAGAGACTCATAGTGGGGAGAGGCTCACAGTGGGGAGAGGCTCACAGTGGGGAGAGGCTCACAGTGGGGAGAGGCTCACAGTGGGGAGAGGCTCACAGTGGGGAGAGACTCACAGTGGGGAGAGGCTCACAGTGGGGAGAGGCTCACAGTGGGGAGAGACTCACAGTGGGGAGAGGCTCACAGTGGGGAGAGGCTCACAGTGGGGAGAGGCTCACAGTGGGGAGAGGCTCACAGTGGGGAGAGACCCACGTGGAGAGAGACTCACAGTGGGGAGAGGCTCACAGTGGGGAGAGGCTCACAGTGGGGAGAGATTCACCGTGAGGAGAGACTCACCGTGTGGAGAGACTCACAATGGAGGCGACGGGAGGACTGGAGTAGGCCAGAGGAAGAAAAGAGGTTGATGGGGACTGTGGAAGGAGAGGGAGGGGGCCGGGGGAGAAGAGGTTGATGGGGACTGTGGAAGGAGAAGGAGGGGGCCGGGGGAGAAGAGGTTGATGGGGACTGTGGAAGAAGAGGGAGGGGGCCGGGGGAGAAGAGGTTGTTGGGGACTGTGGAAGGAGAGGGAGGGGGCCGGGGCAGAAGAGGTTGTTGGGGACTGTGGAAGGAGAGGGAGGGGGCCGGGGGAGAAGAGGTTGATGGGGACTGTGGAAGGAGAGGGAGGGGGCCGGGGGAGAAGAGGTTGATGGGGACTGTGGAAGGAGAGGGAGGGGGCCAGGGGAGAAGAGGTTGATGGGGACTGTGGAAGGAGAGGGAGGGGGCCAGGGGAGAAGAGGTTGTTGGGGACTGTGGAAGGAGAGGGAGGGGGCCAGGGGAGAAGAGGTTGATGGGGACTGTGGAAGGAGAGGGAGGGGGCCGGGGGAGAAGAGGTTGATGGGGACTGTGGAAGGAGAAGGAGGGGGCCAGGGGAGAAGAGGTTGATGGGGACTGTGGAAGGAGAGGGAGGGGGCCGGGGGAGAAGAGATTGATGGGGACTGTGGAAGGAGAAGGAGGGGGCCGGGGGAAAGAGGTTGATGGGGACTGTGGAAGGAGAAGGAGGGGGCCGGGGGGAAGAGGTTGATGGGGACTGTGGAAGGAGAGGGAGGGGGCCGGGGAGAAGAGGTTGATGGGGACTGTGGAAGGAGAAGGAGGGGGCCGGGGAGAAGAGGTTGATGGGGACTGTGGAAGGAGAAGGAGGGGGCCGGGGGAGAAGAGGTTGATGGGGACTGTGGAAAGAGAGGGAGGGGTCCGGGGGAGAAGAGGTTGATGGGGACTGTGGAAGGAGAGAGAGGGGGCCGGGGAGAAGAGGTTGATGGGGACTGTGGAAGGAGAGAGAGGGGGCCGGGGGAGAAGAGGTTGATGGGGACTGTGGAAGGAGAGAGAGGGGGCCGGGGGAGAAGAGGTTGATGGAGAGATCCAGAGGAAAAGAGAGGATGGGGACTGGCAGCGGACCGGAGGAGGTTGGGAGAGGGGGAGGAGAGGGTGATGGAGGGACGGTACAGGAAAATAAAGGAGAGAATGGGGAGGATGGGAGAGGGTGAGGAGAGGGTGATGGAGGGACGGTACAGGAAAATAAAGGAGAGAATGGGGAGGATGGGAGAGGAGGAGGTTGGGAGAAGGGGGAGGTTGGGAGAGGGAGAGGATGGGAGAGGAGGCGGTTGGGAGAGGGGGAGTTTGGGAGAGGGAGAGGATGGGAGAGGAGGCGGTTGTGAGAGGGGGAGGTTGGGAGAGGGAGAGGATGGGAGAGGTTGGGAGAGGGGGAGATTGGGAGCAGCATGGGGTAATAGCAGGGGATAATTAGTGTTAATAAAGCCGAATAGAATTCAGCTTCACCAAGTCAGGTGTGTGATGATCTGATTACTGCCAAGACGGAGACGGAGACAGCCGGGGGAAATTGGGAAGTGATCCGTTAATCCTTCCAGACCCTTTGTCTCCCAGCGTGTGTGTGTGTGTCTGAGGGGGAGGAGAAGTATAATTGGGCAGTATGCAAAGTTAGTTTCAGACTATGATGAGACTCTCCATAAAGTGGATGGCTGCTGCATAGGCTCTTTCTATCTCACTCTCTTTATCTCACTGTGTGTGTCTGTCTACACATAATATCATATACATCATACAAGTACACTTTCTGGGGGGGAAGGTGATATAATATACCAGCCTAAACAATATAATACTGACAAAAGCACATATCACAGCATACTACAGGTCGCAGAGGGATGTTTTTTTTTTGGGGGGGGGGGGACTGTGAGAAGGTCAGTTCGGGTGACATTTTAAAAGGACATTCTACTCCAGAATGAATGGAAATAAAATGATGCTGACATGTAAAATATCATTTCACCCTCCAGAAATGAGCCCAATAAAATATGAGTCCATATTATCAGGCAGGTGTGACATTTAGCAATAAGCCTTATCACCTGACTTAACCCACCTGATGCAGCATAGTGACTAGAAATAAATAGGCAACGGGTTGGCCACCTGTATTTAACACATTGGGCTAATCAATAAGTCTCAACATTAAGGCTACCTTGTTGCTAATTACCAACATGTTGACGATTTGAATGTCCCCCTAAAAACGTTCACCTTCCACTCAGCCAACCAAGGATGACGTAGTGTGAGTATAATGTCAGCCGACCTGTTACACCTGGCTCTGTTACATTTAACCCCGTCTTCCCTATGCATTCAATGCCATTGGTGAGTGCCAACGAGCAAAAACCTCGCAGCTGCTAGGAACTCAGTTTCTAAAATGCTGCCTTTTGTCTTTTTACAGTGGCCATCGAAACTGCTTTAAAGGTGTGTTTCCCTCCAACTGCATTAGGATTGATGTACAATGACTAGGCATGCATATCTCTCCCTATGCTGCTCTCACAATTTACCTCCAGATTAATATTATTTTCTTGCATAGAATGCGACAGGCTGAACAACGGAATAACTATTCTATTATGGGGTTGATTCTTTATAATATTTTATTTTGCTCGGGGATTTTGATGTTGCTTACTTGTGGTTTTGGCTTTGGAAAATTAAATGTGGACAACCATTTTTAATGAGATAATTCGAATAACCAAAGCAGGTACCGGGTCTCAGGTCCACCTGATTCTCATTTGAATCATATGTACTGGGTCTCGGACCCAGTGAGACCTGGCCCAATCTAACACCTGATCATATCTCAGCTGACATACGTCTGTACATACAGTAACAGTACGTGTACTTTGTTCATGGCTAAATGTGATAACTGTAATAATGTACTTAGGATTATCTGGGCTTGTTTACTCCTACTGTTCCTGAGTGTACAACATATGTAACTGCCTTCATTTTAGTTAGTGAGTGTCGTGTGTGTGTGTGTGTGTGTGTGTATGTGTGTGTATGTATGTATGTGTGTGTGTGTATGTATGTGTGTGTATGTATGTGTGTGTGTGTGTATGTATGTATGTGTGTGTATGTATGTATGTGTGTGTGTGTATGTATGTTGATGTGTAATACAAGCCGCTGTATGAGTTACTGTACATTGTGTGTGTGTGTGTGTGTGTGTGTATGTATGTGTGTGTGTGTGTGTATGTATGTGTGTGTATGTATGTATGTGTGTGTGTGTGTGTGTGTGTGTGTGTGTGTGTGTGTGTGTGTGTGTGTGTGTGTGTGTGTGTGTGTGTGTGTGTGTGTGTGTGTGTGTGTGTGTGTGTGTGTATGTTGATGTGTAATACAAGCCGCTGTATGAGTTACTGTACATTGTGTGTGTGTGTGTGTGTGTGTGTGTATGTATGTATGTGTGTGTGTGTGTGTGTGTATGTATGTGTGTGTGTATGTATGTGTGTGTGTATGTATGTATGTGTGTGTGTGTGTGTGTGTGTGTGTGTGTGTGTGTGTGTGTGTGTGTGTGTGTGTGTGTGTGTGTGTGTGTGTGTGTGTGTGTGTGTGTGTGTGTGTGTGTGTGTGTGTGTGTGTGTGTGTATGTGTATGTATGTGTGTGTGTGTGTGTATGTATGTTGATGTGTAATACAAGCCGCTGTATGAGTGACTGTGCATTGTGTGTGTGTGTGTGTGCACTCATGTGCGTGAGCGTGTGGGTGTGTGTGTATGCACTCATGTGCATGAGCGTGTGGGTGTGTGTGCATATGGTCATTAATGGAGTGCATGCGTCAGAGGATGTGTTCCTGACTGTCACTCTCTGTTCCTCCCCCCACCCCCACCCTGTCTCTGGCACTGGCATCCCTGACTCACTGTACAGCCAGCCCAAATCTCTCCACTCTGTGTGTGTGTTAGCTTGAACCCCTCTTCTTCCCAGTCCTGCTACTGACTGCTGACCTTGGTGTCCATATGTGACTCGTTTCGTCACTACTTCACAGGAGAGGCATTCAAAAGTTTTTATTTTATTTATCAAAATGCGTTTTTTTGGCAGAAATGCCTTCTGGAACATGTATACTTTCATGCACATTAATAACAAACTTACACTATATGACATCTGTTAATACTAATAAATACTCATGTTAAATTACAAGCCTAGTTGGTTTAGCCACGGAAAAAGGAGCCTTCCTTCTAGCCATGATTGGCTGAGATAATGGACGGGCTGGACATGCCGAGAGATGAGTTCTTATTGGTCTGCCATGTAGCAGATTTCTGTCTATAATATGAGCTGGTCAGTATGCGTATCTAATCCTCTCTAATGTGGCTTTTATTGAATGAAATCACAAATAACTGCAAAAGTGTGGCTCTCCACTTTCTGTAGAGAGAGTCAAAAAGAGAACACAAAGAAGGCTGTTGTATAAAACACCTCTCTCCGGATTACATCTTCAAACTAAGGGCAACCACGGTGACAGAGAGGGAGAAGTGTCCATCCATGTATACGGGTAAGAGAGTCAAGCTAGCTACATTTTCAGATATTATGCATTTCTAATTTTGTCAGAAGGTCGTTGTCATTTCAAGTTAAAGTGTACTGTTAGCTAGCTAGCTGACTTTAGCTGGCTGGCTCGCTAGCTAATGTTACGTGTATGATCTGTGTAGTAATATTATTCATATCTCAGAGCCATTTGCTTTGTTAGTTATAGCCTAACGTTAGCTTGCTAACATTGAACCTGGTTGGTTAGCTACCTGCATATTCATGCAGTCATGAGTTGGGATTTTGGTTTACTCCACTATGCAAGTTACCACTTCACTGTATCGTTTACACCTTCTGTATCCTGTGCATCTGACAAATAAACTGTGATTTTATTTGATATAGTGTGTGTTTACCAGAGACGGTAATGTGAAGAACAACATGACCTGCACCAAAATCTAATTAGGATACAACAACGACACAGTGTCCAAGTTCTGAAATTCTCTGGTTGAATGCCCTGCTTTTATTTCGTCACACTCACAACCGTAAGCTATTTTCTGCAATTGGCTCGCTATTAACTTGTAAATAATGATCTTGTTGTGAGTTTATCTTTCCTGTAATAATTCATACAAATTAGATCAAATTAAGAAGTTGTCAGTTATACGATTTGTTCAGTATTTGAACTGTCTAGCCAGCTAACTTAACATTAGCTAGCTAGCTAACAAGTTAGAAACAAACCAAAACATTGTTTAGAAAGTTGCTTTTAGTTGCCTGGTTTGCTAGGCAAACCAGGAGAAGAGCGGGAGAGGCAGAGGAGAAGAGAGGGAGAGACAGAGGAGAAGAGAGGGAGAGACAGAGGAGAAGAGAGGGAGAGGCAGAGGAGAAGAGGGAGAGGAAGAGGCAGAGGAGAAGAGAGGGAGAGGCAGAGGAGAAGAGAGGGAGAGACAGAGGAGAAGAGAGGGAGAGACAGAGGAGAAGAGAGGGAGAGGCAGAGGAGAAGAGAGGGAGATGAAGAGGCAGAGGAGAAGAGAGGGAGAGGCAGAGGAGATTAGAGGGAGAGGCAGAGGAGAAGAGAGGGAGAGACAGAGGAGAAGAGAGGGAGAGACAGAGGAGAAGAGAGGGAGAGGCAGAGGAGAAGAGAGGGAGATGAAGAGGCAGAGGAGAAGAGAGGGAGAGGCAGAGGAGATTAGAGGGAGAGGCAGAGGAGAAGAGAGGGAGAGGCAGAGGAGAAGAGCGGGAGAGGCAGAGGAGAAGAGCGGGAGAGGCAGAGGAGAAGAGAGGGAGAGGCAGAGGAGAAGAGAGGGAGAGGCAGAGGCAGAGGAGAAGAGAGGGAGAGGCAGAGGAGAAGAGAGGGAGAGGAAGAGGAGAAGAGAGGGAGAGGCACAGGAGAAGAGAGGGAGAGGCAGAGGAGAAGAGAGGGAGAGGCAGAGGAGAAGAGAGTGAGAGGCAGAGGAGAAGAGAAGAGAGGGAGAGGCAGAGAAGAAGAGAGGGAGAGGCAGAGGAGAAGAGAGGGAGAGGCAGAGGAAAAGAGAGGGAGAGGCAGAGGAGAAGAGAGGGAGAAGCAGAGGAGAAGAGAGGGAGAGGCAGAGGAGAAGAGAGGGAGAGGCAGAGGAAAAGAGAGGGAGAGGCAGAGGAGAAGAGAGGGAGAGGCAGAGGAGAAGAGAGAGAGAGGCAGAGGAGAAGAGAGGGAGAGGCAGAGGAGAAGAGAGGGAGAGGCAGAGGAGAAGAGAGGGAGAGGCAGAGGAAAAGAGAGGGAGAGGCAGAGGAGAAGAGAGGGAGAGGCAGAGGAGAAGAGAGAGAGAGGCAGAGGAGAAGAGAGGGAGAGGCAGAGGAGAAGAGAGGGAGAAGCAGAGGAGAAGAGAGGGAGAGGCAGAGGAGAAGAGAGGGAGAGGCAGAGGAGAAGAGAGGGAGAGGCAGAGGAGAAGAGAGGGAGAGGCAGAGGAGAAGAGAGGGAGAGGCAGAGGAGAAAAGCGGGAGAGGAAGAGAAGAAGAGAGGGAGAGGCAGAGGAGAAGAGAGGGAGAGGCAGAGGAGAAGAGAGGGAGAGGCAGAGGAGAAGAGAGGGAGAGGCAGAGGAGAAGAGAGGGAGAGGCAGAGGAGAAGAGAAGAGAGGGAGAGGAGAAGAGAGGGAGAGGAGAGGGAGAGGCAGAGGAGAAGAGAGGGAGAGACAGAGGAGAAGAGAGGGAGAGGCAGAGGAGAAGAGAGGGAGAGGCAGAGGAGAAGAGCGGGAGAGGCAGAGGAGAAGAGCGGGAGAGGCAGAGGAGAAGAGAGGGAGAGGCAGAGGAGAAGAGAGGGAGAGGCAGAGGCAGAGGAGAAGAGAGGGAGAGGCAGAGGAGAAGAGAGGGAGAGGAAGAGGAGAAGAGAGGGAGAGGCACAGGAGAAGAGAGGGAGAGGCAGAGGAGAAGAGAGGGAGAGGCAGAGGAGAAGAGAGTGAGAGGCAGAGGAGAAGAGAAGAGAGGGAGAGGCAGAGAAGAAGAGAGGGAGAGGCAGAGGAGAAGAGAGGGAGAGGCAGAGGAAAAGAGAGGGAGAGGCAGAGGAGAAGAGAGGGAGAGGCAGAGGAGAAGAGAGAGAGAGGCAGAGGAGAAGAGAGGGAGAGGCAGAGGAGAAGAGAGGGAGAGGCAGAGGAGAAGAGAGGGAGAGGCAGAGGAAAAGAGAGGGAGAGGCAGAGGAGAAGAGAGGGAGAGGCAGAGGAAAAGAGAGGGAGAGGCAGAGGAGAAGAGAGGGAGAGGCAGAGGAGAAGAGAGAGAGAGGCAGAGGAGAAGAGAGGGAGAGGCAGAGGAGAAGAGAGGGAGAAGCAGAGGAGAAGAGAGGGAGAGGCAGAGGAGAAGAGAGGGAGAGGCAGAGGAGAAGAGAGGGAGAGGCAGAGGAGAAGAGAGGGAGAGGCAGAGGAGAAGAGAGGGAGAGGCAGAGGAGAAAAGCGGGAGAGGAAGAGAAGAAGAGAGGGAGAGGCAGAGGAGAAGAGAGGGAGAGGCAGAGGAGAAGAGAGGGAGAGGCAGAGGAGAAGAGAGGGAGAGGCAGAGGAGAAGAGAAGAGAGGGAGAGGAGAAGAGAGGGAGAGGAGAGGGAGAGGCAGAGGAGAAGAGAGGGAGAGACAGAGGAGAAGAGAGGGAGAGGCAGAGGAGAAGAGAGGGAGAGGCAGAGGAGAAGAGAGGGAGAGACAGAGGAGAAGAGAGGGAGAGGCAGAGGAGAAGAGAGGGAGAGGCAGAGGAGAAGAGAGGGAGAGGAAGAGGAGAAGAGAGGGAGAGGCAGAGGAGAAGAGCGGGAGAGGAAGAGGAGAAGAGAGGGAGAGGCAGAGGAGAAGAGAGGGAGAGGCAGAGGAGAAGAGCAGGAGAGGAAGAGGAGAAGAGAGGGAGAGGCAGAGGAGAAGAGCGGGAGAGGAAGAGGAGAAGAGAGGGAGAGGCAGAGGAGAAGAGCGGGAGAGGAAGAGGAGAAGAGAGGGAGAGGCAGAGGAGAAGAGAGGGAGAGGCAGAGGAGAAGAGAGGGAGAAGCAGAGGAGAAGAGAGGGAGAGACAGAGGAGAAGAGCAGGAGAGGAAGAGGAGAAGAGAGGGAGAGGCAGAGGAGAAGAGAGGGAGAGGCAGAGGAGAAGAGAGGGAGAGACAGAGGAGAAGAGAGGGAGAGGCAGAGGAGAAGAGCGGGAGAGGAAGAGGAGAAGAGAGGGAGAGGCAGAGGAGAAGAGAGGGAGAGGCAGAGGAGAAGAGAGGGAGAGACAGAGGAGAAGAGCAGGAGAGGAAGAGGAGAAGAGAGGGAGAGGCAGAGGAGAAGAGCGGGAGAGGAAGAGGAGAAGAGAGGGAGAGGCAGAGGAGAAGACAGTGAGAGGAAGAGGAGAAGAGGGGGAGAGGAAGAGGAGAAGAGAGGGAGAGGCAGAGGAGAAGAGCGGGAGAGGAAGAGGAGAAGAGAGGGAGAGGCAGAGGAGAAGAGAGGGAGAGGAAGAGGAGAAGAGGGGGAGAGGCAGAGGAGAAGAGCGGGAGAGGAAGAGGAGAAGAGAGGGAGAGGCAGGAGAAGAGAGGGAGAGGAAGAGGAGAAGAGCAGGAGAGGAAGAGGAGAAGAGAGGGGGAGGCAGAGGAGAAGAGAGGGAGAGGAAGAGGAGAAGAGCGGGAGAGGAAGAGAAGAAGAGAGGGAGAGACAGAGGAGAAGAGAGGGAGAAGAAGAGGAGAAGAGAGGGAGAGGCAGAGGAGAAGAGAGGGAGAGGAGAAGAGAGGGAGAGGCAGAGGAGAAGAGAGGGAGAGACAGAGGAGAAGAGCAGGAGAGGAAGAGGAGAAGAGAGGGAGAGGCAGAGGAGAGGTATCATCAGCCCCGGTGGAGAGACCTCCCTCAGCCTGCCTGCCACAATCTCTCCCCAACACCTGCTCCAGCTCCAGATGAGATCAGCAGGATGGGGCAGAGGTGGACACAGGGAAGGGTGCTGCTGGAGAGCCAGTCACGTGAAAGAGAGATGGAGAAAGGCTGTGCAGGGAAGATATCAACCTAGGTTTGAAACAGACCCAAGACAGTTGTAATAATGGCTGTTGTTTCTAGCCAGTCACTAGACATTTAATTTCTATTTAACTAGGCAAGTCAATTAAGAACAAATTATTATTTACAATGATGGCCTAGGAACAGTGGGTTAACTGCCTTGTTCAGGGGCAGGACGACAGATTTTTACCTTGTCAGCTCGGGGATTCAATCTAGCAAACTGCCACCCCAGACATCCTCTGTTTTCTTTAGTATGTAGAGACGTGATCGCGCAAGGTAGATAGATGAGATGAGACTTTTCAAATGGAAGAAGTTGCCAAATGTTCAAGAATTACGTATAATATTTACAGGGTCATACTTTCAGAGGACAAACCATCTGTCTTGATAGTACACACACGCTCTGACAACAGGCCATCTTCCCCTGATGCCTACTCAGTCTAGGCAGACCGCAAACCTGGAGGTCTGCGCTGGGCTAAACCAGCTGTTATATGAGGCACGACACTGTCCCAGCCCAACAAGGATCATTACACCATCAGCCCTTTATCATAGCGACTTCTCCTGCCCATGTCTTCAGTGTGTATAATACTGCCCTGGGTCTGTGAGGGCTGTGAACCCCTGTCATTATAGAGGTTTACTGGTTCACACAGTGTGTATAAAGGTCTTTATGGCAGGCCAAGCCCAGGGGTTTGTGTGCTTTTAGTTTACACAGTGGCACTGGAGTGTTGGAGAGCATATTGGAAGTTTATTAGAGCCACAGTCAGTCAATGCAGTCCCAGTCAGTCCTTACTACTGCTATAAAGCCAGCTAGGGCTCTCACTGGCCAGCGATGACACAGTCATCAACACTGAATGGCCAGATCCCACTGTGCCCACTAGCACCTCTCCAGCTACCTATCCTAACCACTGCCAGGCCTGGCTGCGTAAAGCCATCATACACTGACAGAGAACAAACAACGAGGACAGGCTGAGAACACAGAGAGTTTTAATATCTTATTTTACCTCTCCTAGATGGCTCACATGGTATTGACAGAACAGGTCAGCACCTGCAGGTGATGTTGCTATAATGCCCCGGATCAGAAACTACAAGTGAATGAGAACATGAGACTGAGTCTCCCTCCCTGCCACTGTAGAGCACGTCTCCAGGCTCCAGGCTCCAGGCTCCCAGCTCCTTGTCTTCTCTCCTCTTACTTATTTTGGGCGCCGCCTCTTCAATATTTTAAAGGGGAACCAAAGAACGTCCCAGTGCCCGGGCAGGAGCACTTTAGAGACCCCAGCGGCAGGGCCGCTATGACATGAGAGATGAAACCAGCCTACTGCCAACGCCACACACACAGACACTCACACAAACACTCACACAAACACACACACAAACACACACACAGACACACACACAGACACACACACAGACACAGACACAGACACACACACAGACACACACACAGACACACACACAGACACAGACACAGACACACACACACACACACCCTAGCTAGTGTCTAGAGAGGTGAGGGCCTGGGTGCTTAGGATGTGATGGACTCATGCCGTCCCTCTTCATCGATCTTTACCTCAGGCCATTTAGCACCTCCGCAACACCAGACTGTTAGGCTCAGAGATCAAACCATATGGCCTGTCGTTATTGCTCTGGACTCAGCCCAGAGAGGGCCCAGGATGGGGTAGAGATCAATGGTCCCTGTGTTAGCAGCACTGACTGTCTCCTTCCTCCAGATCCCTCCCTCCCGTCAAGGGACCTCTCCTCTCGCTCGCCCACCTAATGTTACACTTAATGAGACAATTAGTCTGTGATGGCGTGGCCAGCATCTTAAACTGTTATTTACTCACCATTCATTATTAATATCTCATCGTTAGTTAGGTATGAATACAATTAAAAGGAGCAGGGAGAGAGTGAGAGTGTTTAGCTCCCCATGGTGGGTGCTATGATGATATCATGCTTTGTTATCTGAAATGGGGACTGGGGAGCAAATTGTTAGTGGTAGAAGATACATTGGTCCAGTAACAAGGAGTTGGGTGATTTATACAACTGTAGAGAGGAGATGCTGTGAGCTCAGGAGATGAAGGGCATTGTGGGCTAATGTGGAGTATAAGAAGCAACAAGCAGCCTGGGCCTTGCAGGGGCCTCAAACGGGGGACAGCATCTCCTCATAAAGTGCCCCTCTCTCTCATACATCAACAACACACATCATGCAGGGGGTATGCTAATTAGGCCCGTCTATCTCCCTCCGTGTTCATTTTAATGCAACTCTGAATTATTCACTTTGGTCGGGTTGTTTTTAGACCGAACTCGGCTTTTACATAACTTAACAACAACTGAGACGAGATGGGGAGGAGAGAAGGCTTGGTCTGGTTCAGGGCCCAGCAGTCAGTGAGGATGTCAGGGTGGAGAGTTGATCAACTGAAGCTCAGTCAGCACAACCAGCCTAACATGGTAGTTACCATGTCTGTCTGGCTGTCTGTCTGTCTGTCTGTCTGTCTGTCTGTCTGTCTGTCTGTCTGTCTGTCTGTCTGTCTGTCTGTCTGTCTGTCTGTCTGTCTGACTGTCTCTCAGTCTGCATCACACAACCAGCCTAACGTAGTAGTTACCATGTCTGTCTGTCTGTCTGTCTGTCTGTCTGACTGTCACTCAGTCTGCATCACACAACCAGCCTAACATAGTAGTTACCATGTCTGTCTGTCTGTCTGTCTGACTGTCACTCAGTCTGCATCACACAACCAGCCTAACATAGTAGTTACCATGTCTGTCTGTCTGTTTGTCTGTCTGTCTCTCAGTCTGCATCACACAACCAGCCTAACATAGTAGTTACCATGTCTGTCTGACTGTTTGTCTGTCTCTCAGTCTGCATCACACAACCAGCCTAACATAGTAGTTACCATGTCTGTCTGACTGTCTGTCTGTCCGACTGCCTGTCTGTCTGTCTGCCTGCCTGTCTGTCTGATCCGTCTGACATTCTGAATGTCTGCCTGTCTGAAGCTCTGATTATCTGCCTGCCTGCCTGCCCGTCTGTCTTTCTGCCTGTCTGTATGACAGTCTGTCTTTCTGCCTGTCTGTCTGTCTGCATGACTGTCTGTCTGCCTGTCTGACTGCATGACTGTCTGTCTGCCTACCTGCCTGCCTGACTGTCTAACTGCCTGTCTGTCTGCATGACAGTCTGTCTGTCTGCCTGCTTGTCTGCATGACTTTCTGTCTGACTGTCTACCTGCATGTCTGTCTGACTGTGTGCCTGCCTGCATGTCTGTCTGACTGTGTGCCTGCCTGCATGTCTGTCTACCTGCCTGACTGTCTGTCTACCTACCTGCCAGCATGCCTGTCTGTCTCTCCATCTGTCTCTCCGTCTGTCTGTCTGTCTCTCCGTCTGTCTGTCTGTCTGTCTGTCTGTCTGTCTGTCTGTCTGTCTGTCTGTCTGTCTGTCTGTCTGTCTGTCTGTCTGTCTGTCTGTCTGTCTGTCTGTCTGTCTGTCTGTCTGTCTGTCTGTCTGTCTGTCTGCAGTCCTATGTCCAGATATCTGTCTGTAATACACTGTACCATGGTAAGGCCAAATCTGTCTGCAATGGGACTGAGCTTGCATGCCTTTTCCTGATGACACAAGCAAAGTGGTGCTGGTGAGAGACTGTATGTGGAGGCAGCTAATTTTAAAAAATCTATAAAACATTAAAATCGCTCTAGTCAAAAGAGCAAGGACCAGCTGCTTCCATCTCCTCTCCTCTACACTGATGGGATGGGTTCCAAATATTCAGCTCACAGTTTCTGTAGAAACCATTTAAGAGACAAAATCAAATAATGCAATGTTATGATACCTGCCCTGATGCACTAGGTAAGTGCAACCCCACCACAACACATGTTATGACTGGGGCTGTAATGTGTGTATGACAATACCTCCTCCGCCAATTGCAGCCTCTCCTCCATACCTCCTCTTCCCCACCTCCCATCCCTCCTCCACCCCTCCTCTCCTCTCTTCTCCCCACCTCCCATCCCTCCTCTCCTCTTCCCCACCTCCCATCCCTCCTCCACCCCTCCTCTCCTCCACCCCTCCTCTTCCCCACCTCCCATCCCCCTCTCCCCATCCTCTCCTCCTCCTCTCCTCTCCCCCACCTCCCATCCCTCCTCCACCCCTCCTCTCCTCCACCCCCCTCCTCTCCTCCACCCCTCCTCTCCTCCCCACCTCCCATCCCCCCACCCCTCCTCTCCTCCACCCCTCCCCCCACCTCCCATCCCTCCTCTACCCCTCCTCTCCCATCCCTCCACCCCTCCTCTCCCCACCTCCCATCCCTCCTCCACCCCCATCCTCTCCTCCCTCCTCTCCTCCACCTCCCATCCCTCCTCCACCCCTCCTCTCCGCCTCCTCTCCTCTCCCCACCTCCCATCCCTCCTCTACCCCTCCTCTCCTCCATCCCTCCTCTCCCCACCTCCCATCCCTCCTCCACCCCTCCTCTCCCCCCCCCCTCCTCTCCTCCTCTCCCCATCTCCTACCCCTCCTCCAGTATGAAAGCAACAGGCTATAAGCCTCCTTGGCTCCCCTGGCTTCTGGCCACTGAGGCAGAGCATAATAACTCATAGCTAACATCACACTGGAGCACAGCACCAATAGCTTTCAAGCTCCCACTTAAAATAGTGGTGGTGACAAGCCTCCTGCTTTAAATAAGCACCTCAGACAGTTTTGAGAGACCCCTTAATCCCAATGGAGAGAGGAAGGGAGAGAGGGAGGGAGGGGGAGAGGGAGGCATGGACACTGGGAACAATTTACTACATCATGCAGGTGACTCTGGGAAAGAAGAGGAGCCACAGAGAGAGGAAGAGAGGGGAGGGAGGGAATAGAGACAGAGAGAGGGGGGAGATAATGAGAGAGTAGAGGGAGAGGGAGGGAGAAGAGAAAGAATAGTGTATGGAGATTAGATGAGAGAGAGCTCACTTACAAACGCTTGTGTGCCCACGTTTTCATACACACATTTACATGTACAAATGTAGCTGTTCAGGACTGCAAACGGCTGCAATTAAGAGGAAAGAGAAACAGGGGAAAAAACCAAGTTGAACCTTCTCAACAAAGCCTATAGCTACATATGTAGCTCAGCAGACTGTGTAGGCTGTAACACACAGAGGAATTGTGAGGTTCAAATGTAAATCTGTTAGTAGTACAGTATCCTGTCATTGTCCTTTATCAGAGGCTAGGAGGAGTGATCCAGATGGACAGAACTCTCCTGCCCTCTCATTGCTCACAGTCTGTGTCACTGCTAGGTGATACACACACACTGGTGTGTTCGCCACACTCCTTCTACTCGCTCTGTGTCACTGCTAGGTGATGTAATCCCGGCCTGGCAACGGAGCCAAGCGCTCAGAACTGGACGATGACGTCACCCAGGGCAACTGGCACCCACCTCCCCGGAGCTGTCCTATGAGAACACACTGTCCAGTACACCACGGGAACACACATACCATTTGGCTTCTCCTCTCTCTCTCTCTCTCTCTCTCTCTCTCTCTCTCTCTCTCTCTCTCTCTCTCTCTCTCTCTCTCTCACCCATCCTCCTGCGCTCTCTCTCTCTCTCTCTCTCTCTCTCTCTCTCTCTCTCTCTCTCTCTCTCTCTCTCTCTCTCTCTCTCTCACCCATCCTCCTGCTCTCTCTCTCTCTCTCTCTCTCTCTCTCTCTCTCTCTCTCTCTCTCTCTCTCTCTCTCTCTCTCTCTCTCTCTCTCTCTCTCCTTCCCTCTCTCACCCTCCGCTCGCTCTCTACCATCCTTCTGCTCTTCCCCTCCCTCTGCCTCCCTCTCACTTCCGGCCTCCCTCCCTCATATATACTCTCTCCTTTGCGCCCTCTCTCTCCCTCTCCTTCCCTCTCTCTCTCTCCCTCTCTCTCCCTCCCTCTCTCTCTCTCTCTCCCTCTCTCCCTCTCACATGCTCCCTCCCTCTCTCTCCCTCTCTCTCCCTCTCTCTCTCTCTCTCTCTCTCTCTCTCTCTCTCTCTCTCTCTCTCTCTCTCTCTCTCTCCCTCTCCCTCCCTCTCCCTCCCTCTCACTCTCTCTCCCTCTCTCTCCCTCTGTACCTGAGGCTCTTGTTCTTTAATAGCAAATTGAACCTTTCACTCTGGAAGAAATAATTACTCTCTGGAGAGAAAGGGGACTGCCGTGGAATGCTGATATGACACACAATGTCACCTTGCCACTCAGGATCTCTGCACAGCACACAGCCAGCTATGCTCTGCTGTGAGAGAGGGAGGGTGAGAGGAGGAAAAGAAAGGGGTGTGAGACACACAAAGAGTGATGGTAGGAGAGAAACCACTCTGAGTGAAATGGCAGAGCAGAGCAGGTAATAAGAGCAGGAAGATGAGGAGTGACCAGACATGGTGGGAGGAAATGAGAGAGGGAGAAATGGGAAGACGGAGCGTGGGATGTGTGAGAGGGATGGAAACACGTGGATAACCAAGGTGAAGAGCAGAGAGAGAGGTTGAGGTTGAGAGTGCGTGAGAGAGAAGATGGAGGGAGAATGAGAGTGAGAGCGAGAGATTGAAAGTGAGAGAGAAGGTGTGTGTAAGAGAGGGAGAGTGGAAGTGGAAGGGACCTTGGAGAAATAACCCCTGGGAAGAATCCATATTGCTGACATTAGTGAGGCGGTGGCAGGGCAGAGGGGCAGAGAAAGGAAGAGAGGCGGATCACTGCCATTTCCTCTCATTACCCATCATGCCTTTCAGCACACTGGCCACAGGGTCACGCTCTGGACCCCGGAATTCTAAACGGCCTTCTGTGGTGGAGGAGGAGGGGAGAGAGGCCATAGAGGGGAGAAGGAGGGATAGAGGGGTGAGGATGGCATGGTCCAGAGCTCTGATACTAACAGCAATGCTTCAGAAATGGTCACAACTAGCTGCTCCTGTGTGCCCCTGGAAGACCAGCCCAGAGCCAGCCTGCCCTGCAGCCAGGAGGAAGACCAGCCCGGAGCCAGCCTGCCCTGCAGCCAGGAGGAAGACCAGCCCAGAGCCAGCCTGCCCTGCAGCCAGGGGGAAGACCAGCCCAGAGCCAGCCTGCCCTGCAGCCAGGAGGAAGACCAGCCCAGAGCCAGCCTGCCCTGCAGCCAGGTGGAAGACCAGCCCAGAGCCAGCCTGCCCTGCAGCCAGGAGGAAGAACAGCCCAGAGCCAGCCTGCCCTGCAGCCAGGAGGAAGACCAGCCCAGAGCCAGCCTGCCCTGCAGCCAGGTGGAAGACCAGCCCAGAGCCAGCCTGCCCTGCAGCCAGGAGGAAGACCAGCCTGCCCTGCAGAGCCAGCCTGCCCTGCAGCCAGGAGGAAGACCAGCCCAGAGCCAGCCTGCCCTGCAGCCAGGAGGAAGACCAGCCCAGAGCCAGCCTGCCCTGCAGCCAGGAGGAAGATGATTTCACCTACCTACATACTTAGTAAACACTGTACCTAACAACACACAAAAACACTTACACACACATAAACACAAAGTAAAATACACACACACACACACACACACACACACACACACACACACACACACACACACACACACACACACACACACACACACACACACACACACACACACACACACACACACACACACACACACACTGGTCATAACTATCCCTCTCCCCCCCCCCCCCCTCCCCTCCCCCTCCCCCTCCCCCTCCCCTCATCCTCCTCCCTCCTCCATGGCTTGTGAAATATGGGCTATTTTTAATATCTGCTTGGGTGCCTTCTGAATAATGGGAAAATATTCTTCAAGGTCACAACTCATTTGTCAGGCTGCTAGTCTAAAGAACGGCCCAATGCGCAAAAGCTAACATTCAGCTTTTGCTTGGCTGATAAAACCGACCAAGGCTTTATGAGAACAAGCAGTCAAAACAGGATGAAAAGCAGTCACTACTGAAACAGAGACAGAGGCGTGGGAGAGAGTGACAGCATCACCAGGCTGGGCAGAAAGGAGGAGGAGGAGGAGGTGCAGGGAGGCGTGGGAGAGAGTGACAGCATCACCAGGCTGGGCAGAAAGGAGGAGGAGGAGGAGGTGCAGGGAGGCGTGGGAGAGAGTGACAGCATCACCAGGCTGGGCAGAAAGGAGGAGGAGGAGGAGGTGCAGGGAGGCGTGGGAGAGAGTGACAGCATCACCATGCTGGGCAGAAAGGAGGAGGAGGAGGAGGTGCAGGGAGGCGTGGGAGAGAGTGACGGCATCACCAGGCTGGGCAGAAAGGAGGAGGAGGAGGAGGAGGAGGAGGAGGAGGAGGAGGAGGAGGAGGAGGAGGAGGAGGAGGAGGAGGAGGAGGAGGGAAGAGAGGGATTTGGCTGAGGATAAATTGGTGAAAATCCATCAGCTTATTGCCTAGATATTCTGTAAGTGAACACCAAAGGTAAAGGAGTGGCTGAGTGGATAAATCAACCAGGCTCGCTGTCTGTCTGCCTGACAGCCAAGACAATGACGTACACACAGCACAAGGCTGGAGCTGTTGTGATTAGACAAACATAATGTTGTGATGACTTAACTCTGATGTCACCTAGTGTACATAGAAAAAGAAAGACCCCTATCCCATCCCCTACACCTATCATAACCAGAATATGACGATCAGTCACTAAACCTACATACGATGCCTCGAAGCCCTATTAATAATCATAGACGTGTGGTTTATTATCATACAACTGAAAACCATTACTATACCGCCACTCTGGCCCCAGCCCCAGTCCCAACAGGACAGGTTATTAAACCCTGTGGCCCCTAGCCAGCCTACATCTCACCATAACACAGTTCTCCCCTCCCATTCCCCTGGCCACAGACGTTATCTTCCTCCTTAGCCCAGGCTTTTCATGTCCATGATACTTTCAATGTTCTGCTCTGTGCCTGGCAGCTGACATGTTTTTACTGGCCTGTGTGGAGAGCCAGGGTGTGTGCCTGGCTGACTGACCTGGAGTCTGTACATGTCAGTACCACCTGCCAGACAGGGACTAAGAGCCAGCATCAGCCGCCCACAACACACCACTGTTTCACACTCATACTGGAAATGTATAACTTCGAAACACACAGTGCCACTAAAGGGAGTCGGTTCAGTTGAATTGCAGACAGTATGGACTATTATACTAACCTGTTTTACAGACGATATAAGCCTGTGAAAGTTACAGAAACCTGATGTACCCACCAGGCACGATGCCAGCCTTGGGTCATCTAGCAGGTCTGGTTTATTCCAGAGGTTCTCCTTTGCTCTGGACCAAAGGTAGGTTTTCCTTGGCACTGTCAAAGCGTTCGGAAAGGCTTTGACCTGGTCCTTTGTTTTAAGACTAGAGAAATGGGCTATACAAATCAACCGGAACGCCTCCTATCTTCCCTGTACGACGGGCACAACTACCTGGAGGCATCGTCAGACAGCTGAGAGGAAACAAACAAACAAAAAGCACAAGCTGCTCACAAAAAACGAGATTTCCAACTGTCCATCAAAATGTCCTTTTCTTATGTTATTTAATTCTGTGACATCAGCTATCAGAGGGCAAAGAAGGCTAAACAGCTTGTGTCAAAAGCAGGATAGCTCCCTCCCTGAATGGCCCTGGCACCCTGAAAGTGTACATTCATTAAGTAGCAGTAGTAGCCTAAAATGGCTAGTTTAACGCCCCAGTGACTTTACGAACGGTGTGAGAGCTGAGATTGTCAGTGGTTTTCCTTTGGGCCAACCAGCAGGTCTCCCAGTCATAATACCTGCTGAGGTCTACAAACAGTACAAACAGTACAAACGTCAGAGGAAAGTGGCGGAGGCCAGTAGCGTTCAGCATTCACACTAGCTAGCCTAACTCAATGGCGTGTATCCCTCCCCTCAGCACATATGGTAAAAGGCTTTAAGTAAAGAGTGCTTCATATATCATAATGAGGCTACGGTGGTTGTAGAGGCTGGGCCCGCGACAGCTGCTGAAGTTGAGGATGTGGCCAGAGCTGTGTATAGAACGGCCTCTGGATGAGGCTATCAGGTACAGGGTCCTAGAGTTGAAAAGGCCAGGAGCCCCCAAGCACATTCTACCGCCAACCCTTCTCCAACAAAGCTTCAACGGCTCATTTCCCAGTACAACCCTCCATCTGAGCTGCAGTCTCAGTTGTTTTTACCGTTTTTCAGTACTCCGTGGATCAACTGAAATCATTACTTGGATGGAGAGTCTCCTCACTTGGCTTTTTAAGGTGTAAATATGGGGCTGATGGGAAGGGAACTCAATAAGAGGAGGATTTAAACCAGGCCAAGGCTAGAGAGATATGGAGAGATAGGGCCAGTGAAATATTGAAGAGGTTATTCTGCCCTCTAAGAGGTTCAGGTGCCCTATTCCTTGGCCCTTGGCTTCTCGGTTCTCAAGAGGCAGTGCTCCTTTCTGTTGATTTGAAGGGTCTCAGCTCCGCGTGGTCTCATAGACTAGACTAACGCAGTAAAGGTAATTCTGGGACACTCAAATTAGTATGATATGTTATGTTTGGTGTGGTTACATAAGACAGAAGGCAACAGCGAACGTAAGGTGGTTTGGTCGGGCATATAATGCAAACGTCTTGCTTGTTCGAATCTTATCAAAGACAACTTTAGTATTTCAGCTAGCAACTTTGCAAATACTTAACATGCTAGCTAACCCTTCGACTAATCCTAACCCTTTAACCTAACTCCTAACCTTAACCCTAACCTTAACCCCTAGTCTAGATACAGTAGTGTTAGCCATCTAGCTAATCTTAGCGTTAGCCACCTAGCTAACGTTACCCACAACAAATTGGAATTTGTGACATATCATTTTTGGAAATTTGTATCATATTGTACAAATTGCAATTCAAAACATATTGCATGAATTACAATTCATAACATATCATACACATTGTACTTCATAACATACAAAAGGGATGAGGACATCCATAAATTAATACATACCATACGAAACGTGTCACCCGGATTTCCATCTACTATGTTACGCCTACCCCAGGCGTCCAGGTTGCTCAGCTGGCTTGGCGAAGGGTTAGAGTTAAAGCTCTCTGAGAGGCCTAGTGGTGAAGGTGGATCCCTGGGCTCCTCCCGCTATTACTGCTAAATCTCATATGCAGTATGAAGAGGAAATGGGGGGGGGGGGCTGTGCTTGACCACATTAGACTATTGCCAAGAGCAGAGGCCTCCCAGTCTCCCAGACCAGAGTGAGGGAATACAGTGAGTGTGATGCATCAAATGCTGATCCAACAGCAGCCTTAGCTGAACTATGAAAGATATTGCTTATAAAAGAGATGACTCCCGGCGACGGCCAAGTTCTGTAGTTTTATTACACCTTGGGGCTACGGCGGCCTGTCTTTGGAGAGATAAGGTTGTACCCTTTTCATTTTGTATCCTCCGGCCGATATTTTAAGCTGGCTTGTTAAGGGCAGGCGCGGCGAGCGGCTGGAACAGAGTTTGATGCATTGCTTTACAACATGAGCCGGGCCCATAACGCTCAAAGGCCGATCATTACTGACCTTAATAGCCCAGTCTGCATCTGGGCTTGATTGATCGTGCCTAGCAGGTTGTGAAATGCGCCATCTGGAAGGAGGGAAGGTGAGAGAGAGGAGGGGTAGGGGGAGGAGTAGAAGGAGGGGACGAAGGCAAGCAGGCAGCACAAGCCGAGTACTGAGGAGGGGAGAAAGTGGAAAAAAAGGAGCCCAAGCAGCCGATCCAGTAGTGGAATTGATGGCCATAGTGGGATGTGGTGGAAACTGCACTAAGAGGCCCACCAAGCACTATAAACAAAGTCCCTGACATTAACAACAACACTTAGATGAGCTAGGCATACACAATATTCATTTCAGGCGCTGCTTGGTAGCCAGCACAGGTCACACAGCAGCGTATAAGAGGAAGTAAGGGGATCATGTGTGTGTGTGTATATGTGTGTGTGTGTGTGTGTGTGTGTGTGTGTGTGTGTGTGTGTGTGTATGTGTGTGTGTGTGTGTGTGTATATGTGTGTGTGTGTGTGTGTATATGTGTGTGTGTGTACAGGAGCAGCGTAGAAGAACAGGAGGGTAGGTCGCTATATATTCCCCAACAAGTTTATTGTGGGTTATAACCTAGAACAGTACATCAACATACGGCAGGAGATCACTTTCTGATTCAAAATGCAAGCCAAGATCTGCCGCTCAGATTTCTTGGGAACATGACTTCAAAAACATAAGCCTATGAAACATTAACCAATGAAAAACAGTTCTGTAGCAATGAGGATTATGTAGTAGGCCATAGGCCCAATACATTATCACTGCATATTGGTTTCGCTTGAATTGCCCTGTCATATAATGGTTCAATTGTTCAGAACATTTCAGAGTCGGTCTCAGCTGCACCAAAACACGCCAACACGTAACATGAGATTACTACTCTGCCATGCGGCCAGTCTGAACTACAGGGAAGAGGAGAAGATGGAATAGTACGAAGTAAAGTAGAACTAGTCTCCTTTACTAGATTCCTTTCTGCAGTTCATTTGCCCAATGCTTTGCTTTACTGAGCCATTTGACCCAACTGAATCAAGAACTGTAAGGTCAAATACATACAGAGAGTAGAGACATGTCAGTAAATGATTCTTGGCTTAGTAACATACAACATGATTTCTCGAGATGGTACATTAGTGTGCCGACGTGTTGCCACGTTGTTTTTCTATTCAGGGATATACAACAGCAAGTGTGTGTATATGTGGGTGAGTATAACAGACCCTAAACACTGTTCTCATCCAAATGTCTCTGGGCCAACTTGACTCAGGGGGAGACATAACATCTGGTATGAGGAAGATAGTGATCGTGAGGGAGAGACAGGGATGGAGGGGGAGGAAGAGAAAGAGGGGAGAAGGAGAGACAGGGATGGAGGGGGAGGAAGATAAAGAGGGGAGAGGGAGAGACAGGGATGGAGGGGGAGGAAGAGAAAGAGGCGAGAGGGAGAGACAGGGATGGAGGGGGAGGAAGAGAAAGAGGGGAGAGGGAGAGTATATGTGTGTGTGTGCGCGCACACGTCTGTTGATGTGTGTGCGTTTGTACAGTATGCACACCTGTTGGTGTGTGTGTGTGTGTGTATGTGCGCGCGCGCCCGCCTGTTGGTGTGTGTGTGTGTGTGTGGGATATCAGAAGGCCAGGTGGAACGGAGACTACTGTCGCTGACTCAACACCTTTATCATTTTATTACCGAATCAGCCATGACAAAAAAGCTCTGCAGTTTCCCACAGTGAGCAGAGTGAGTGAGAGAGAGAGAGGGAGAGAGAGAGAGAGAGAGAGGGAGAGGGAGAGACAGACAGACAGACAGACAGACAGACAGACAGACAGACAGACAGACAGACAGACAGACAGACAGACAGACAGACAGACGTAGGGAGAGAGAGAGAGAGAGAGAGAGAGAGAGAGAGAGAGAGAGAGAGAGAGAGAGAGAGAGAGAGAGAGAGAGAGAGAGAGAGAGAGAGAGAGAGAGAGAGAGAGAGAGAGAGAGAGAGAGAGCAGAACGGAGCTAGTGGGTCACTTCTACAGAGATTGCATTGTTAATGCAAGATGTCTGTGTCAGTCAGAATGTCACCTCTACATGATGCAGTCATCCGTGTGTCTCTAACAGATACAGGGGGACAGTGATGTGTCTGGCTTCCTGTATCGTCACTCCATCACCACACATAACACTGGTGACCGGGAAACCTCATCAGCTCCATGGATACAACAGCAAATGTTTTGCTACAACAGGATCAATCCCTTCAAAAGTGAAGCAAGAAAACACCCCTAACAAACATTTAAGAGCACGTTGTACATGCATTTGAAAAATGAAAGACGTCTAGCTACCAACCTGTATGCAGTAGAATTTTCTGTATGAATGGAAATGTCATTAACAATCAGCAAAAAACAAATGAGTTTTGAAACATAATACGTTATAATAGTTATCGTTTTAGAAAGAAATGCCGATAAAACCTATCCTTATGTCTATAGGATCACATTGAAGATCCCCGATTGTGGATTCTACCAAAACACACGTCCTAAATTGCCTCTGACCCTTTTTATTTTATCTTTATTTAACTAGGCAAGTCAGTTAAGAACAAATTCTTATTTTCAATGACGGCCTAGGAACAGTGGGTTAACTGCCTGTTCAGGGGCAGGACGACAGATTAGTACCTTGTCAGCTCTTGCAACCTTCCGGTTACTAGTCCAACGCTCTAACCACTAGGCTACCCTGCCGCCCCGATGAGGGTGGGCCTGTGTTAGATCTAACACATGTTGACTGGACAGCTTGCTGCTTGGGCAGCTGAGTTCTGAAGGCAGCCAGGCACTGTCGTGCTTTGATGTAAACGATAAATCCAAGAGACTCTTTTGCTATGTGAGAGAGAGAGAGAGCAGATTAGCCTGATTGACGGCTGGCTATAAGATGTTAAGGATGGAGCTGGACGAGGGGAGAGAGAGCCAGGGTGTTGGAGTGGAACGGAGTTCATTCATGACTTACGAGTCTGTTTCAGTGACGTAGACTATGATGATGCTCCCATGTACAATACTACTGCACTCATAGGGCTGAGACACACCTGACGCACACACACACACACACACACACACACACACACACACACACACACACACACACACACACACACACACACACACACACACACACACACACACACACACACACACACACACACACACACACACACACACACACACACACACACACACACACACACACACACACACACACCTGCACGCAGCACATCTCTAACACACTGGACACACCTTCAAACTCTCCTAATAGAACTGGCATGTGGGTACAGTACACAAGGAAATGTGCATTAACACAACGCAATGGCATTGTGTTAATACAAACTGAGCATCTCACTCTCCTCTGTCAAGTTCCTTTCTCAAGGAGACGTCCTTCTAAGAGACACAGCGAGCATCTCACTCTCCTCTGTCAAGTTCCTTTCTCAAGGAGACGTCCTTCTAAGAGACACACCGAGCATCTCACTCTCCTCTGTCAAGTTCCTTTCTCAAGGAGACGTCCTTCTAAGAGACACACCGAGCATCTCACTCTCCTCTGTCAAGTTCCTTTCTCAAGGAGACGTCCTTCTAAGAGACACACCGAGCATCTCACTCTCCTCTGTCAAGTTCCTTTCTCAAGGAGACGTCCTTCTAAGAGACACACCGAGCATCTCACTCTCCTCTGTCAAGTTCCTTTCTCAAGGAGACGTCCTTCTAAGAGACACACCGAGCATCTCACTCTCCTCTGTCAAGTTCCTTTCTCAAGGAGACGTCCTTCTAAGAGACACACCGAGCATCTCACTCTCCTCTGTCAAGTTCCTTTCTCAAGGAGACGTCCTTCTAAGAGACACAGCGAGAGACACTGTGTTAAAGTCAGTGAAGGGGGGGGCACCCTGATATAAAGACCAACACAAACCGAGGTGAGGTAAAAGGATAAGAGCTCCTCTGAGCCTCCCTCACAAGGACAAATGGCTGCTGTCCCCCATGCCGTCTGTCCCTGAGTCCCCGAGTACCTGGGCTTTAAAAATCAGGTCGGGTTGAGGTGAAGAGGACTGAGTCCACCGGCCACTATGGCCGCCACGCTGCTTTTACCTCAGTCTCTCTGCCTCTCTCTGTAGAGGAACACAGGAGAGTCATAGGCTGTTTGTGTTAGTTAGGAAGAGTCATTACTGACCTTTCAATCCCTCAAGGGAGAAAACCGGTCAGTTGTGCCAAATGAAAGATGAGGAGAGGGTATAAATGAAATAGAAATATATTGTTCAATATTATAATCAATAGAAACTCTTTTGATCTTGGTGTTTACACTCAAACACCAATTCAAACACAGCATTATTCAGTGGGTTATTTTCAGAGGACACTAAAGTGGCCTTGGACGTACAGCGTTCAAACCAATGATGAAAACACCTATCACCTGACCAGACATCACAGCGCTATGGGTTATCATCCCCTGTCTATGTAGTAAGACAGCAAGCCAGAGACATTGACACCTGCCAGTTTTACCTGCCCAGTGAAATGAAGTGAGAGACTTCAACTCATCTCACACCTGGCTGTAACTCACTCTTCCCCTCCACCTCCCTACTCACACCTGTCATCCCCACTCCTACCACACCTGTCAGCCCCACTCCTACTCACACCTGTCAGCCCCACTCCTACCACACCTGTCAGCCCCACTCCTACTCACACCTGTCATCCCCACTCCTACCACACCTGTCATCCCCACTCCTACCACACCTGTCATCCCCACTCCTACCACACCTGTCATCCCACCTGTCACCCCACTCCTACCACACCTCCTACCACACCTGTCAGCCCCACTCCTACCACACCTGTCATCCCCACTCCTACCACACCTGTCATCCCCACTCCTACCACACCTGTCAGCCCCACTCCTACCACACCTGTCATCCCCAATCCTACCACACCTGTCAGCCCCACTCCTACCACACCTGTCAGCCCCACTCCTACCAAACCTGTCAGCCCCACTCCTACCACACCTGTCAGCCCACTCCTACCACACCTGTCATCCCCACTCCTACCACACCTGTCAGCCCCACTCCTACCACACCTGTCAGCCCCACTCCTACCACACCTGTCAGCCCCACTCCTACCACACCTGTCATCCCCACTCCTACCACACCTGTCAGCCCCACTCCTACTCACACCTGTCATCCCCACTCCTACCACACCTGTCAGCCCCACTCCTACCACACCTGTCATCCCCACTCCTACCACACCTGTCATCCCCACTCCTACCACACCTGTCAGCCCCACTCCTACCACACCTGTCATCCCCACTCCTACCACACCTGTCAGCCCCACTCCTACCACACCTGTCAGCCCCACTCCTAACACACCTGGTGGGATGTGGATCTGTCTGGATCCAGAGGATTCTAGAATAATGGAAACAGGGACATGAAGAGGCTGATGGAAATGTCCTCCATTCAGAGGCCCTGGGGTGGAGCAGCATATCGCGATGCCGGCACCCACCCGCCCGCCGCTCCCAGGCATGCTCAGTAGCACCAGTGGTGTCGAGGTAACAATGATTCATAGTGTGACCTTACTTGTAATGCCAGGCTTAATCTACGCAAGTGGAATAAATGAAGTGGGGCTGCTGTGGACGTGACAGGCTGCCTTATAAAGACAAATCCTGCCACGCTCCCAGCTGTGTACACTGATTCATAAAAGTCAGCTAGGGGGGACGCCTGAACAGAATGGGCTGGGCCTGGGACGCACCAAAACGCTCAGAGCTGATCTGATCCAGGGTTCTGTTGTCATGGCTGCATAGAGCTGTCTGTCATTAACAGAGAGAGAGCGAGTGAGAGAGCGAGAGAGAGAGAGAGAGAGAGAGAGAGTGAGAGAGCGCGCGAGAGAGAGAGAGAGGCAGAGAGAGACAGAGAGAGAGAGAGAGAGAGAGAGAGAGAGAGAGAGAGAGAGAGAGAGAGAGAGAGAGAGAGCGAGAGAGAGATGTAGGGAGAGAGACAGAGAGAGAGAGAGAGAGACAGAGACAGAGAGAGAGAGACAGAGAGAGAGACAGAGAGAGAGACAGAGAGAGAGAGAGAGAGAGAGAGAGAGGGAGAGAGAGAGAGAGAGAGAGAGAGAGAGAGAGAGAGAGAGAGAGAGAGAGAGAGAGAGAGAGAGAGAGAGAGAGAGAGAGAGAGAGAGAGAGAGAGAGAGAGAGAGAGAGAGAGAGAGAGAGAGAGAGAGAGAGAGAGAGAGAGAGAGAGAGAGAGAGAGAGAGAGAGAGAGAGAGAGAGAGAGAGAGAGAGAGAGAGAGAGAGAGAGAGAGAGAGAGAGAGAGAGAGAGAGAGAGAGAGAGAGAGAGAGAGAGAGAGAGAGAGAGAGAGAGAGAGAGAGAGAGAGAGAGAGGGGGAGGAGGAGATGGGTAGCTGAAAGAGAGGAAGACAAGAGCAGAAAAATAGTGGAAGAGGGGGTAGACAAGGACCTACACGCCAAGGGCAATCAAACATCAACTATCATGTCCTATAAACGTGATATGTATTGGGAAAATGCATGCTAAGCTGATTGTGAACACTGTAAAGTATTTTGATATCTACACTCATAAATGTCATATTACTTCATAATGAACATGACCTGCCACATTAAATGCTGACATTAAAATGACTTGTCAGAAGCGCTCATTACAGTTCATAGCAAACGACCTACACTGTCGTGACAAATAGCATTTTCAGTTGGCTAGCTGGCTGCATGTCAAGTTTCGCCGCAGTGGATTGATATGCTGCCGGCTGTATTGGCACATCGTAAAGAGCATTGATCACAATGTAACTGTGCTGCGTGTGAGAAAACAGATCGTATACTGACAGGGCTCTGAGGGGTCAGCTTGAAGAAAGCTACACTTTGTGGACACATGGACTTCAATGCTGACACCCAGTAAAGGTGTGTTGGTGGTGGGGTTGAGTCCAGAGCTACAGCCCCCTAACGCCCACTGTAGGACATCCACCTCCCCTTGTCCCGTCCTGTCTCTTGACACCAGGTTGATTAATGCCACTGGCCAGGATGATGACGACAACGATCATAATTAATCAAGGCCTCTTCCTTCCTGCACCTATAGGAGCCCACAGTGACCTGGAAAAGACAACACCCCCACAGCCCTCATTTCCCCTCCGCTTCTCAGCCCCCTCTCCTCCTCTCTCCCTCATCCCCCCTCTCCCCCGGTTGTCTCACTGACAGGCCTGAACCCCCGCCTGGCAGAAAGGGCCATACATTATCCTGTCACCACCACTTCTATTTATATCACCACCTTCCATCACTATCACTTACCATCCTCCACCCGTGTCCCCCACGCACTGTGCACGGCCCCACTCTCCAAAGTGGAGTTTTCTTAAAGCCGACCCATATATCTATCCTGAATAACAGAACAGATTGCTGCCTATGCAAATGGCAGGGAGTCAAAGGGACACAAGGCCAGGGTGACAGCCAGGGAGAAACCAACATCATTATTTTTTAGACATCCATGGAATAAAAAAAGAAAAAGAACTAGAGGTCCTCTGATGCCTGGGGGACTTCTCAGGGGGGGGGGGGGGGGGGCTTCTCTCTCCTCTGTAGTGTTCCTGGATGTCTGACGTACAGTGCAGTGTGAACGATCCTCTGTAGCATTTTCTTGGTTTTATGTATGGTATGTGTGTTCATGCGTGTGTCTGTGTGTATATGCATGTGCATTTGTTTGCATTCACGTGTGTAAGAACTGAGCAGTATCTGTGTGTCTCTGGGAGAGCTGGAATATATGCAGCGGCAGAATGATATGTTTCATTCCTCGGCGACTGCAAGGTAACAGTAGCCCGGAGCGAATTGAACTGTTTTTTCTCTCACCTTCTCTTCATTTCCCCAGGTGAGGAGGAGGAAGCAAAGCTCTTTTGCTCGGCTGAGCTATACATGCCAGGCATGCCTTCCTCACAAACAGTGTCTATCCCCTTCTCTCCTCAAACCCCACACTACACATGCTCTGTGATTCCCAGATACATATTCTTAGCGTCCATTTGTGTCTCGTTTTAAGTAAACTAGGCGTATGTCGCGCGTCACGTCTTCACAGGAGAGCCATATGAAAGTACTTGTTTTTATTTGTTTTTGTTTTTGGCAGAAATGACTTCTGGAACATGTGCACTTTCATGTGCCTTATTAACAAACTTGTATGCCATCAGTAAATATAAATACAATTGTTAAATTACGAGCCTAGTTGGTTTAGCCACGGAAAAAGACAGCAATGTTCCCGTTGGCCATGATTGGCTGGAATGGGCCGGACATCCCGAGAGATACGTTCGGATTGGTCTGCCATGAAGCCCACATCTGTCTATAACAGACAGCATCGTGAAGAAGGCGCAGCAGCGCCTCTTCAACCTCAGGAGGCTGAAGAAATTCGGCTTGCCACCAAAAGCACTCACAAACTTCTACAGATGCACAATCGAGAGCATCTTGGCGGGCTGTATCACCGCCTGGTACGGCAACTGCTCCGCCCACAACCGTAAGGCTCTCCAGAGGGTAGTGAGGTCTGCACAACGCATCACCGGGGGCAAACTACCTGCCCTCCAGGACACCTACACCACCAGATGTTACAGGAAGGCCATAAAGATCATCAAGGACATCAACCACCCGAGCCACAGCCTGTTCACCCCGCTATCATCCAGAAGGCGAGGTCAGTACAGGTGCATCAAAGCTGGGACCGAGAGACTGAAAAACAGCTTCTATCTCAAAGCCATCAGACTGTTAAACAGCCACCACTAACATTGAGTGGCTGCTGCCAACACACTGACACTGACTCAACTCCAGCCACTTTAATAATGGGAATTGATGGGAAATGATGTAAATATATCACTAGCCACTTTAAACAATGCTACCTTATATAATGTTACTTACCCTACATTATTCATTTAATCTGCATACGTATATACTGTACTCTATATCATCGACTGCATCCTTCGACTGCATGTAATACATGTATCACTAGCCACTTTAACTATGCCACTTTGTTTACATACTCATCTCATATGTATATACTGTACTCGATACCATCTACTGTATCTTGCCTATGCTGCTCTGTACCATCACTCATTCATATATCCTTATGTACATATTCTTTATCCCCTTTTACTGTGTATAAGACAGTAGTTTTAGTTTTGTTAGTTAGATTACTTGTTGGTTATTACTAAACTGTCGGAACTAGAAGCACAAGCATTTCGCTAAAATTTGATTTGATTTGACAAAGAAGAGCTCACCAGTAGGTGTAACAAAATATTCAAGGCCATTTTCTCAAAAGTGCAGTTACAAGTTTATCAACTTTCAAAGCAGAATGACTTTCCAATTGTTCCTCAACTGTAGTGTATGACATACCATTTTCATGCTCTGAGTCTCTACTTTTATCCAATGTAAAAAACACCATTTCAAATGTTGCTACATAAGACCGAGTCGGTCATATATACTAAGAAAAGGGACTGTGTTTTTCTATACTGAGAACACACATACTAAGAAACACAACACGCCTTAACACCATACAGAGCTGTCCCAGAATGTGTTAACCCAGAAGACAGTGACCAACCCTGCAAAACACACACACACGCACACGCACACACACACACACGCACGCGCGCACACACACACACACACACACACACACACACACACACACACACACACACACACACACACACACACACACACACACACACACACACACACACACACACACACACACACACACACACACACACACACACACACACACACACACACACACACACACACACACACACACACACACACACACACAGCAGTGTCAAACCAGTCCAGGCCTGCTCAAAAACAGAGTAAACAGCAGCATGGTAATCTAGTCAGTAATGCAGTGGTTGAGAAGCTTTCTGTCAAGGGAGTAAAAACAAACTTCCCTTACTTTCTCTGTCTGTCTCTATTTCTTCATGCCCTGTTCTCTCTCTTTCTCCTTATCCATATCTCCGACTGTCTTCTTCTTCACTCCATGTTCTTTCTTACTCTCTCCTTCTCTCGCCCTCCCTGTCTCTTTCACACACACACCCTCTTCTATCTCAATTCAATTCAATGTAAGGGGATTTACTGGCATGGGAAACATATGTTTAAATTGCCAAAGAAAGTGAAATAGATAATAAACAAAACTGAAATAAACAATACAAATTAACAATAAACATTACACAAAATAATAAAAACATTTCAAATGTCATATTATGTGCAAAAAGTTAAAGTACAAAAGGGAAAATAAATATAAATATATTTGGTTGTATTTACAATGGTGTTTGTTTTTCACTGGTTGTCCTTTTTTCTTGTGGCAACAGGTCACACATCTTGCTGCTGTGATGACACATTGGGTTTGTTTTCTAATTCTTTGTGGATCTGTGTAATCTGAGGGAAATATGTGTCTCTAATATGGTCATACATTTGTCAGGAGGTTAAGAAGTGCAGCTCAGCGTCCACCTCATTTTGTGGGCAGTGTACACATAGCCTGTCTTCTCTTGAGAGCCAGGTCTGCCTACGGTGGCCTTTCTCAATAGCAAGGCTATGCTCACTGTGTCTGCACATAGTCAAACTTTCCTTAAGTTTGGGTCAGTCACAGTGGTCAGGCAATGTGCCACGGTGTACTCTCTGTTTAGGGACAAATAGCACTCAAGTTTGCTCTGTTGTTTTGTTCATTCTTTCCAATGCGTCAAGTAATTACATTTTTGTTTTCTCATGATTTGGTTGGGCCTAATTGTGTTGCTATCTCTCTCTCTCTCTCTCTCTCTCTCTCTCTCTCTCTCTCTCTCTCTCTCTCTCTCTCTCTCTCTCTCTCTCTCTCTCCTCTCTCTCTTCCTCTCAGTCTCTCATCAGGCTTTTCTGGATCACAGGGAAATCCTGCCACCCTCCAAATCCCCCTGGCGGTGCTGTGGTGCTAGACCTAGCCAACCAACCTCCCACTATACCTCCTGCTATGCTAACAACTGAACATGACATCATCAGAACCCGACCCACACACTACCACCACAAAAATAGAGGCCCTACATGTATCCTGAACACCACACCATGCAGGTGGCCTACATTAAAACCATTGCATAAGATTGTTTATTGTATATTGTATATATATTGTATATATATTGTATAAAACAAACTAAGGTATTAACAGTTTATTGGCTATTATTGTTCTAATGATTATTGTCATTCCTACTGACCCTCATCAGGACTGCTAACGGTGTGTGTACTGAAAATGCACCACGATACATCTGACTCCATCACCTCCTCTCACCCACCCAGACATGCGCAGTCTGGATTTACAACCGTGTCCCTGTCTGTGAGCATCATAATGCTTTATGATCTGTACTCCATTTATATGTCGAGAGACACGATGAAATGAAACCATTCACTCTCCAGCAGCCATCTTCCCTGAGTAACCCCAGAGGCAGTGTGCTGTGTGCCAATGGCGTGGTTCCATGCTCCGAGGTGCTCTGTGCCAATGACTGCGCCATAACAGAGACACAGCATTGGGCTGGGACGTCAGTCAGCCAGTCAGTCAGGACCCAAGCCTGGGCTGGATCCTCATCCAAATAAACAAAAAACAAACCAGGAAAATGAAATGAAACGCAACTTGGGAGAAATTGAAGCAACATGAAATCAACTGGAATTTACATCACAGCCACTTCACAGAAATAGCATTATTAAAACATTACTACAGGACAGATATTGACTGTGATTATTATTTGATGTAAATCATTACAGGTATAAGGTGCAAATTACACCTATTTAGCCAATGATTTATCAATACTGGAGGGTTACTGGGAGAATTGTGTAAACAGTGCGATGTGGGTTGTGGTGTTTTGTATGAGCTGTTCTGCATGGTCTATGGTGTTCTGTATGGGCTGTGGTGTTTTGTATGGTCTGTGCTGTTCTGTATGAGCTGTTCTGTATGGTCTGTGGTGTTTTGAATGGTCTGTGCTGTTCTGTATGGTCTGTGGTGTTCTGTATGGGCTGTGGTGTTTTGTATGGTCTGTGCTGTTCTGTATGAGCTGTTCTGTATGAGCTGTTCTGTATGGTCTGTGGTGTTCTATATGGGCTGTGGTGTTTTGTATGGTATGTGCTGTTCTGTATGAGCTGTTCTGTATGGTCTGGGGTGTTCTGTATGAACTGTTCTGTATGGTCTGGGGTGTTCTGTATGAACTGTTCTGTATGGTCTGTGGTGTTCTGTATGAACTGTTCTGTATGGTCTGGGGTGTTCTGTATGAACAGGGACAAGACAAGATAATAAATGACAAACATTAACGGTGTGTGTACTGAAAATGCACCACGATACATCTGTTCTGTATGGTCTGTGGTGTTCTGTATGAGCTGTTCTGTATGGTCTGGGGTGTTCTGTATGAACTGTTCTGTATGGTCTGTGGTGTTCTGTATGAACTGTTCTGTATGGTCTGTGGTGTTCTATATGGGCTGCTCTGTATGAGCTGTGGTGTTCTGTATGGGCTGTGGTGTTCTGTATGAGCTGTTCTGTATGGTCTGTGTTGTTCTGTATGGCCTGTGTTGTTCTGTATGGTCTGTGGTGTTCTGTATGGGCTGCTCTATATGAGCTGTTCTGGATGGACAGTTGTGTCTGGGCTGTGGTTTTCTGTATGGGCTGTTCTGTATGGGCTGTGGTGTTCTGTATGGGCTGTGTGTGTATTGCCTACCTTTATAAGACTGTGTGAGGCATTGCATGAGGGCAGGAGGTTAACACCCTGCTGGCTATGCTATGGCCATATCTTGCCCTGCAGAGAGCCTGAGCACTATGTTAAGGAGAGAGGCTGAACACCATACAAGCTAAGGAGGAGACTAGAGAATGCACTGAAGCCAAGGGAGCGGGTGGTTTAGCCAGGCTGCCAGCGGAGCCCTCATCTCCAGTCTTTTGTGCTTTGCATCAGGGCCAGGGCCAAGGTGGGGAGCCCACAGGCACCGTTTACAGAAGGCCTCTGCCAAGGTTGTGTCTAGGAAAACTATTCAATAAACTGTCTGTTTATCAGAAAAGACATGTCTCGGAAGAGTACAAAGATGCTGCTGATAACCTTGCACTGCTGTTGCAGACTGCCTAGGCATCATCTCTCTCCAGGAATCCAAACCTGGCGGAGGAAATATTGACAGAAATGTTTTCAGATTATATTCTCATTACTAAATCAATACGTAGACAGCCAATATCTTCAAAACAGAGTTAGGGATGGGAGTCATTTTGAAGGTCAAGCAGTTTCGCCTATTAAAGAGCTAGCCAAGCTTTCTGATGTTATCTGGCACTCCCATCCCCAATTCCTCCTCCCACATCCTCCTCTCCTCCAACCTTGAGGAGTTGATAAGCGGCGGAGAGACGGCTCCCACGCAGAGGAGCCCCCGGTCCATAAACCCACCACGGGACAGGGAGCAGAGCAGCACTGTACCGGGAAGCCTGGGAGAGGAGAGGATACGAGAGGGTAGGAGAGGAGAGGATAAGAGAGGAGAGGAGAGGATAAGAGGAGAGGATAAGAGAGGAGAGGATAAGAGAGGAGAGGATAAGAGAGGAGAGGAGAGGATAAGAGAGGATAAGAGAGGAGAGGAGAGGAGAGGAGAGGAGAGGAGAGGAGAGGAGAGGAGAGGAGAGGAGAGGAGAGGAGAGGAGAGGAGAGGAGAGGAGAGGAGAGGAGAGGAGAGGAGAGGGGGAAAGGCAGCGGAGGAGAGGGGATCCGGGGCCTCGTATTTTACAGGACGAATTAAAACCAAAGCGGAACAAGTCATAAAACTAGGGAATAATGAATTCAATTATACTTTTTTTTTTTACTGTTGAGGGGCTGGTTGGTAGCTTGTGCTGAGTAGGTAGAGAAGGCAGTATGTGCAGGTGAGAACGGACGTACGACTGGGGCTCCGGCTGCTCTATGGGGTGGAAGAGAGGGCTGTCTGTGCCTGGGCTGTCCGTGCCTGGGCTGTCCGTGCCTGGGCTGTCCGTGCCTGGGCTGTGTTGACTGCATGTCTTGTCTGCATGCCCCTCGGCAGGGCCTTCATTAGCAAATGAATGATTGTTAATTGGTTTGGTGAATACACAGGGTGCTTGTTGATTAAATAAAGGGGTCTGTAAGCGCCTCTTCTGCTTTCACAAACACACACTCAGACTGACTGACACACCTAAATACACACAGATGCACAACGTTTCCTTGCATACATGTGTTCCTTTGGACATGCAACATTGGTATTACCTGCCACGGCAAGGAAATGACAGACAGCTAAGAGGCAGCTGTGGTTTGTGTCGTTGACATTTTAGTCATTTAGAAAATGCTCTTATCCAGACACCTTACAGTTAGTGCACTCATCGCAGCCCCTTACACTGGTACCCGTATACAGGTTGAAAATGACAGATTTGGACACTGATAAGTGCCTAAATTGGAACACAGTGGCCGTACAGTAACATGCTATATAAATGACCTCAGAGCTCAGGCTCTGTGCTTCACAGCTCTGTATGGGTTTTGACTGACAGGCGTTCTGAACTTGAGCACAGCACATGACAAGAAGTTGACCCCATCCCTCCCGCTAATTGTGCAACTTTAGTAAAAAAGAGTGAGGGAAATGCTGTAAATTCAGAGGACTAAGTATTTGGAAAGATGACATGTTGAGGATTATAATAAATACCGTTCTGTAGTCATACAAGCAAGCCAAACACCTGCATTTCACATTTCCATATCACAAAAATATACTATGTAAACGTTTGTGATCACTATGTTGGATGTAGAGTTACAAGATGACATGGCGTTATACCCTGGGTTGTCCTGAACAGAATTAGCCTATATTTGTGGTATGCCTAGTGAAAGCCCAACACTGTAAGATCCTATATCATAATTTAGCTAGTCATGTTGGTGTTGTGGACATTCTTACACAGGGACACTCCAAAGTCCATCTTAAATCAATGTTTGTTTATTGTCAGCGCGCTGGAGAGGTTCCAACCAACTTGATGCACCATAGTGAATGTCTGTCATGAGCTCTCCCGGGGCCGTTCTCTTATATACTTACACAGGAAGTAATATTTGCATGATTTAGCTTGTTCATTATTCATAATAATTGATCACTAACGTCTGGTTCCTTCATGTGACAGACCAATACCTCACAAGGCTTCTTCTCTCTAAGCTGAGACCTTGAAGCTGAGATATCTTTTGTTCTCAAAACAAGGGTCTGGGCGTACTGCCAAATTGCTGCTACTGATAGTGAGGATTCGTTCAATCAGTCACTTGCGTGAACACAGAAATTGGTAAATAGAAAAGCAGCAACATAAAATGTTCCATCACATTGGCAATAGAACAAGCTAACAAATGATGCCCACCTGACCCATATTACAATTTATAATGGACTGTTTTTTGGATCGCGTAAACAACAACAGCAATTGTGTAAAGGTGGGAATGCAGGGCTGTGTTCCAACAAAACAACCACAAGTGTGCTCGCTCTAGTTCCTCAACGGCTCAAAAAGCGAGAGCTCAAAAAAACCATATAGCTGAAGACTCTTTTTCAGTCATTAAAGTGTGTTGAAATGACTTAGGAACTGTGCACACTTTAGAGAGGTGTGTGGCCACTTGGAAACACCAGTTAGACCTCTCACTCAAACCCTTGTCATCTGGCACCTACCTCAAATTCTTCAAGAATATTCTTATCATGTTACTGAATATACCCTGAGTATTTTCAGATTTCGTTATGAGCCAATGTGGCAAAAAGTGCAGTAAATGTAAAATGCAAATAACATCAACAGTGTGTAAGGGGTTAAGATAGCCTGGTGGGGCAACCACATATCTCAGTCAGAGTAAGCAAACATTTTCTCAATAAAGTAGCTATCAGCAAAGTCAGTGCTAGTAGAAAAATCTATACATATTTATATATATATAAAATAGTTCAGCTGAAACTTGGGCCCAGGGACACACTGTCTCTCTATCTTTTCGGTATCTACATCTGTCTATCACTCTTTCTTCCTTTCATTCCGGATTCCCTGCAATCTTGTGTACCCTCTCCCATGGTATTACTAACACCTCAGCTGGAGGAGAGCATCAAGCACCACTTCCTTTGTGTGCTAGTTTAAGCCTTGGCAGAGATGATTCTCCTGGCTGGAAGAGAGAGTACCCAGTAGCTTCAGCCACAGACAGACCCTCCCAAACCCAGGAGTCAGAGCCCAAGCCAGATGAGAGGACTCCCTCCATATTCCCCCTGGTGACATTCTAATCAGGCCCGTGAAGATGGCAAATCAGATGTACATATTTTATCCTCAGGTTATTCTATTTACCCAGAGATGTTCTCTATAGCCCTTATTGGATTCTCCATGGGGGAATCTATTTACTCCTTCTTCGTTCCACAGATTCTTTATGCCTCCTTAACGTTGAGATATTGGTGAGTTTTCCAATCGAATCAAATCACATTTTATTTGTCACATGCAGAAAATACAACTGGTGTAGACTTTACCGAGCCTTTCCCAACCAGGCAGTTTAAAAATAACAATACAAATTAAAGTAAAATAGTTACACAAGAGGAATAACATAAAATACACAAGATATATACAGGGAGTACCAGTATCAGATCAATGTGCAGATGTACAAGGTATTTGAGGTAGATATGTCCATGAAGGCAGGGTAACGTGACTAGACATCAGGATAGATAATAATAAGGTATTTGAGGTAGATATGTACATGAAGGCAGGGTAAAGTAACTAGGTATCAGGATAGATAATAATAAGGTATTTGAGGTAGATATGTACATGAAGGCAGGGTAAAGTGACTTGACATCAGGATAGATAATAATAAGGTATTTGAGGTAGATATGTACATGAAGGCAGGGTAAAGTAACTAGGCATCAGGATAGATAATAATAAGGTATTTGAGGTAGATATGTACATGAAGGCAGGGTAAAGTAACTAGGCATCAGGATAGATAATAATAAGGTATTTGAGGTAGATATGTACATGAAGGCAGGGTAAAGTAACTAGGCATCAGGATAGATAATAATAAGGTATTTGAGGTAGATATGTACATGAAGGCAGGGTAAAGTAACTAGGCATCAGGATAGATAATAATAAGGTATTTGAGGTAGATATGTACATGAAGGCAGGGTAAAGTAACTAGACATCAGGATAGATAATAATAAGGTATTTGAGGTAGATATGTACATGAAGGCAGGGTAAAGTAACTAGGCATCAGGATAGATAATAATAAGGTATTTGAGGTAGATATGTACATGAAGGCAGGGTAAAGTAACTAGGCATCAGGATAGATAATAATAAGGTATTTGAGGTAGATATGTACATGAAGGCAGGGTAAAGTAACTAGGCATCAGGATAGATAATAATAAGGTATTTGAGGTAGATATGTACATGAAGGCAGGGTAAAGTAACTAGGTATCAGGATAGATAATAATAAGGTATTTGAGGTAGATATGTACATGAAGGCAGGGTAAAGTAACTAGGTATCAGGATAGATAATAATAAGGTACAATAAAGAACAGAGTAGCAGAAGCAAATGATGAGTTTAAAAAAGTGTGTGTGTGAGTGTGCGTGTGTGCGTGTGTAATGTGTATGTATGTGTTGTGTCAGTCTGCGTGTGTGTAATGTGTGTGTGTGCATATGTAGTGTGTGTGTGTGAATATGTGTGGGCTTTGTGTGGGTTGTGTGTGTTCAAGCAGGTTGTGTTTGCGCATTTTATGACTGACTTTGTGAGTGAATGACTTTAACACTACGTATCTCAATGGTTTAACCAGAGTGAGTGACTGAGAAGTGGTGTCAGTCAGTTACACAGTCAGACTGGTCTCATGTAACCTTGTCGGCACCCCACACTACTGACCTAAAACTGTTATCCAGAGCGAAGAGAGAGAGGAGGAGAGGACCGAGGACAGAATGTCGCCGTGTCCTCTCTGCTCTCCTCTCCCTTCCTCCTTTCCTCCCCTCTCCCCTCCTACTTTCCTCTGCTCTCCAAGCCCTGGTGCCACTCATCCACCGCCAGCCTGCCAATTAAAAGGCTGATTAAAACCGACAAAGTGTCTCCAAATGAAGAAAGAGCTGTCGGAGGTCTTAACTGCTGAAGCCTGTCAATTATACAGCTTGAGGGGAGTGGAGAGAGGGAAGGGAGGGAGGTGGGGGGCAGGCAATACTATGCAGGGTAGGAGAGAGGGAAGGGAGGGAGGTGGGGGGCAGGCAATACTATGCAGGGTAGGAGAGAGGGAAGGGAGGGAGGTGGGGGGCAGGCAATACTATGCAGGGTAGGAGAGAGGGAAGGGAGGGAGGTGGGGGGCAGGCAATACTATGCAGGGTAGGAGAGAGGGAAGGGAGGGAGGTGGGGGCAGGCAATACTATGCAGGGTAGGAGAGAGGGAAGGGAGGGAGGTGGGGGCAGGCAATACTATGCAGGGTAGGAGAGAGGGACGGGAGGGAGGTGGGGGCAGGCAATACTATGCAGGGTAGGAGAGAGGGGAGGGAGGGAGGTGGGGGGCAGGCAATACTATGCAGGGTAGGAGAGAGGGAAGGGAGGGAGGTGGGGGCAGGCAATACTATGCAGGGTGGGAGAGAGGGAAGGGAGGGAGGTGGGGGGCAGGCAATACTATGCAGGGTAGGAGAGAGGGAAGGGAGGGAGGTGGGGGGCAGGCAATACCATGCAGGGTAGGAGAGAGGGAAGGGAGGGAGGTGGGGGGCAGGCAATACCAGGGTGGAGAGAGGGAAGGGAGGGAGGTGGGGGCAGGCAATACCATGGGGGTAGGAGAGAGGGAAGGGAGGGAGGTGGGGGCAGGCAATACTATGCAGGGTAGGAGAGAGGGAGGGGAGGGAGGTGGGGCAGGCAATAACATGCAGGGTAGGAGAGAGGGAGGGGAGGGAGGTGGGGGTCAGGCAATACCATGCAGGGTAGGAGAGAGGGAGGGGAGGGAGGTGGGAGGCAGGCAATACCATGCAGGGTAGGAGAGAGGGAGGGGAGGGAGGTGGGGGCAGGCAATACTATGCAGGGTAGGAGAGAGGGAAGGGAGGGAGGTTACGGGGGGCAGGCAATACCATGCAGGATAGGAGATAGGGAAGGGAGGGAGGTGGGGGGCAGGCAATACTATGCAGGGTAGGAGAGAGAGAAGGGAGGGAGGTTACGGGGGGCAGGCAATACTATGCAGGGTAGGAGAGAGGGAAGGGAGGGAGGGAGGTGGGGGGCAGGCAATACCATGCAGGGTAGGAGAGAGGGAGGAGAAAACATGGATGAATGATACTGTACTATGAGAAATGTGCAGGACTATTATGGCATTTTTGCTGGGAAAGCAACATAGGAGGACGTACAGTTACCCATATTGCCCCAGTAGGCTCATGAAGAAGCGCTTAAATGTCTGGGTTTACGGTCCCCAAACTGGACCAAAATTGGTGAGAGGGCAGGAAGAGAGGAACAGAACGATGATCGAGAGAGAGACAGCGAGAGGAGAAGAAGACCCTGGCTGCTTTCTCTCTGTGGACCTATGAAACCTTCCCTTTCAGACCCTCTCCTCTCCTCGCTCTCTTTCACCACCTCTCATTACATGTCAGTACTGTCCCAAAAGCCCCAAAGTGATGGGCTCAATAGCAAAGCCCCCAATCCCACATAAAGCACCCACGGCCACATAAAGCACCCACGACCACATAAAAAGCACCCACGGCCACATAAAGCACCCACGACCACATAAAAAGCACCCACGGCCACATAAAGCACCCACAGCCACATAAAAGCACCCACAACCACATAAAAAGCACCCACGACCACATAAAACACCCACAGCCACATAAAACACCCACAGCCACATAAAGCACCCACAGCCACATAAAGCACCCACAACCACATAAAAAGCACCCACGGCCACATAAAGCACCCACGACCACATAAAGCACCCACGACCACATAAAGCACCCACGACCACATAAAGCACCCACGACCACATAAAAAGCACCCAGGACCACATAAAGCACCCACGGCCACATAAAGCACCCACGACCACATAAAAAGCACCCACGGCCACATAAAGCACCCACGACCACATAAAGCACTCACGGCAACATAAAGCACCCACGACCAAATAAAACACCCACGGCCACATAAAAAGCACCCACGACCACATAAAGCACCCACGACCACATAAAAAGCACCCACGGCCACATAAAGCACCCACGACCACATAAAGCACCCACAACCACATAAAAAGCACCCACGACCACATAAAACACCCACGGCCACATAAAGCACCCACGACCACTTAAAGCACCCACGACCACATAAAGCACCCAAAACCACATAAAGCACCCAAAACCACACAAAGCACCCACGGCCACATAAAGCACCCACGGCCACATAAAGCATCCACGAGCACATAAAGCACCCACGACCACATAAAGCACCCACGACCACATAAAGCACCCACAACCACATAAAGCACCCACGACCACACAAAGCACCCACGACCACGTAAAGCACCCACAACCACGTAAAGCACCCACGGCCACGTAAAGCACCCACGACCACATAAAGCACCCACAACCACATAAAAAGCACCCACGGCCACATAAAGCACCCACAGCCACATAAAGCACCCACAACCACATAAAAAGCACCCACGGCCACATAAAGCACCCACGACCACATAAAGCACCCACGACCACATAAAGCACCCACGACCACATAAAGCACCCACGACCACATAAAAAGCACCCACGGCCACATAAAAAGCACCCACGACCACATAAAAAGCACCCACGGCCACATAAAGCACCCACGACCACATAAAGCACCCACGACCACATAAAGCACCCACGACCACATAAAGCACCCACGACCACATAAAAAGCACCCACGACCACATAAAGCACCCACGACCACATAAAAAGCACCCACGACCACATAAAAAGCACCCACGGCCACATAAAAAGCACCCACGGCCACATAAAGCACCCACGACCACATAAAAAGCACCCACGGCCACATAAAGCACCCACGACCACATAAAGCACTCACGGCAACATAAAGCACCCACGACCAAATAAAACACCCACGGCCACATAAAAAGCACCCACGACCACATAAAGCACCCACGACCACATAAAAAGCACCCACGGCCACATAAAGCACCCACGACCATATAAAAAGCACCCACGGCCACATAAAGCACCCACGACCAAATAAAACACCCACGGCCACATAAAAAGCACCCACGACCACATAAAGCACCCACGACCACATAAAAAGCACCCACGACCACATAAAGCACCCACGACCACATAAAAAGCACCCACGACCACATAAAAAGCACCCACGGCCACATAAAGCACCCACGACCACATAAAGCACCCACGACCACATAAAGCACCCACGACCACATAAAGCACCCACGACCACATAAAAAGCACCCACGACCACATAAAGCACCCACGACCACATAAAAAGCACCCACGACCACATAAAAAGCACCCACGGCCACATAAAAAGCACCCACGGCCACATAAAGCACCCACGACCACATAAAAAGCACCCACGGCCACATAAAGCACCCACGACCACATAAAGCACTCACGGCAACATAAAGCACCCACGACCAAATAAAACACCCACGGCCACATAAAAAGCACCCACGACCACATAAAGCACCCACGACCACATAAAAAGCACCCACGGCCACATAAAGCACCCACGACCACATAAAGCACCCACGACCACATAAAAAGCACCCACGACCACATAAAACACCCACGGCCACATAAAGCACCCACGACCACATAAAGCACCCACGACCACATAAAGCACCCAAAACCACATAAAGCACCCAAAACCACACAAAGCACCCACGGCCACATAAAGCACCCACGGCCACATAAAGCATCCACGAGCACATAAAGCACCCACGACCACATAAAGCACCCACGACCACATAAAGCACCCACAACCACATAAAGCACCCACGACCACACAAAGCACCCACGACCACGTAAAGCACCCACAACCACGTAAAGCACCCACGGCCACGTAAAGCACCCACGGCCACATAAAACACCCACGGCCACATAAAGCACCCACGACCAAATAAAACACCCACGGCCACATAAAGCACCCACGGCCACATAAAGCACCCAAAACCACATAAAGCACCCATGGCCACATAAAGCACCCACGACCACATAAAGCACCCACGACCACATAAAGCACCCACGACCACATAAAGCACCCAAAACCACATAAAGCACCCACGGCCACATAAAGCACCCACGACCACATAAAGCACCCACGACCACATAAAGCCCTCAATCCCACATAAAGCACTCGCGACCACATAAAGCACCCAAAACCACATAAAGCACCCACGGCCACATAAAGCACCCACGACCACATAAAGCCCTCAATCCCACATAAAGCACTCGCGACCACATAAAGCACCCACGGCCACATAAAGCACCCAAAACCACATAAAGCACCCACGGCCACATAAAGCACCCACGACCACACAAAGCCCTCAATCCCACATAAAGCACTCGCGACCACATAAAGCACCCACGGCCACATAAAGCACCCAAAACCACATAAAGCACCCACGGCCACATAAAGCACCCACGACCACATAAAGCACCCACGGCCACATAAAGCACCCACGACCACACAAAGCCCTCAATCCCACATAAAGCACCCACGACCACATAAAGCACCCACGACCACACAAAGCCCTCAATCCCACATAAAGCACTCGCGACCACATAAAGCACCCACGGCCACATAAAGCACCCACGAGCACATAAAGCACCCACGACCACATAAAGCACCCACGGCCACATAAAGCACCCACGAACACATAAAGCACCCACGGCCACATAAAGCACCCACGACCACATAAAGCACCCACGACCACATAAAGCACCCACGACCACATAAAGCACCCACGACCACATAAAGCACCCACGACCACATAAAGCACCCACGGCCACATAAAGCACCCCCGAGCACATAAAGCACCCACGACCACATAAAGCACCCACGGCCACATAAAGCACCCACGACCACATAAAGCACCCACGGCCACATAAAGCACCCACGGCCACATAAAGCACCCACGGCCACATAAAGCACCCACGACCACATAAAGCACCCACGGCCACATAAAGCACCCACGACCACATAAAGCACCCACGGCCACATAAAGCACCCACGACCACATAAAGCACCCACGGCCACATAAAGCACCCACGGCGCACATCAGCAGCTAAGATATGATGAGCTTCAGGAGCCCATCAATCTTGTTTTAGCGGGAGGACGATGAGAGGAGGAGAGTGGAGGCCCAGTTTCCCTCCAGCATTGTTACTGCTGCCTTCCGTCCTCCCTCCCACTCTCCCCATTCCAGATCCATTTAAGCTAAATGTCAACTTTTCAGCACTTTTCTCTTTGGGTCCCCACAGTTGCCATTTGTTTTAATAAGAAAAAAAGTCAACAGGAAGACCTATACAAAGTGTGTGTTGTCAGACTCAGCGGCTTTCTAAGGGCTGAGTGGAGGGTAGGAGCGGTTTGTCCTTTTGGTAAAAAAGGGAAGAAAATAAAGTGCAGTAAACAAGTAACCTGAGAGATAAAACAGATCCCTGACGACTGACGCGCCACTACTTCTTCTGGAGGTATTCATGGGCGCGGTAAAAAACAGCTACTTGGTTATAAGAATGTACCTGCAAAGTACAATTACACATCCAAGCCGAATTCTTATACAGTAATAAGACTACATAAATGGTATTAGTTGTACATGAATCGTTATTAAGAAGTTAATAATATTATTTAAGTTAATTGAATTACATCGGAAAGATTTTTCTACTCTGTGAGGTTCCAAATGGATGTTAGGCCCTCTGGTTAAGACGCTCAATCAAATATGATCCAGATGCTAGTGGATTGGTGGACACATGTTGGGTGGAGAGACAGCACCTTGGGATTTCCATAAACCTATTCTCTCAGTGTCTGGTGGAGCGGAATACCTTACTTCATGAACCAAATATGTCTCTGACCAATATGGTTGTGGAGCTGTGAGTGACGCAGTGAAAATCAGCAGTTTTGGATTTCATTCCCAATGCGGAGTGAAAAACAGCATTCAACTCCTGCTCAATGAAACCTGATGCAGATAGCTGAGCATCTGTTTCATTAATTCATGTTGTCTACTATTTTAGTAATAGCCACCACCTCTCTTTAAGGCTGGTCTGTTGTTGTTCCGCCGTGAGAGGGATGGTTTTTCATGTGTGTGCGTGTGTGTGCATGTGCGTGTGTGTGCATGTGCGTGTGTGTGCATGTGCGTGTGTGTGCATGTGCGTGTGTGTGCATGTGCGTGTGTGTGTGCGATTTGAGGGGAGAAAACAGCTAACAGATGAGAAAGCTGCCTGCATGCCTCATAAAACAGATATCCCCGAAGAAGAGCCATTTCCTCTGTGCTGTGCAGAGTGTGTGCTTTATGGAAACCCTGCTAGCTAGCGGATAGACAACTGAGTGAGGTGGTGGTAGAGCCAACACACTGGCCATCTGGACATATAGCCTCCTGAAACACACTGACTGACTTCAATCTCCCTCTCTCTCTCTCGTTCTCCTCTAGCAGCACAGAGAAAAAGGGATAGCTAGATAAAGAGAATAATAGAGACAAGAGAGAGTCAAACAGAGAGAGAGAGAGAGAGAGAGAGAGAGAGAGAGAGAGAGAGAGAGAGAGAGAGAGAGAGAGAGAGAGAGAGAGACAAGAGAGTCAAACAGAGAGAGAGAGAGAGAGAGAGAGAGAGAGAGAGAGAGAGAGAGAGAGAGAGAGAGAGAGAAGAGAGTCAAACAGTGAGAGAGAGAGAGATATGAAAGAGAGATGCAGGAGAGAGTCAAACAGAGAGGGAGAGAGACAAGAGAGTCAAACAGAGAGAGAGAGAGAGAGAGAGAGAGAGAGAGAGAGAGAGAGAGAGAGAGAGAGATGAGAGAGAGATGCAGGAGAGAGTCAAACAGAGAGAGAAAGAGAGACAGAGAAAGAGAGAGAAAGAGAGAGAGAAAGAGATGAGAGACAAGAGAGAGTCAAACAGAGAGAGAGAGAGAGAGAGAGAGTGAGAGAGAGAGAGAGAGAGAGAGAGAGAGAGAGAGAGAGAGAGAGAGAGAGAGAGAGAGAGAGAGAGATGAGAGACAAGAGAGAGTCAAACAGAGAGAGAATGATCCAGGAGAGAGAGAGAGAGAGAGAGAGAGAGAGAGAGAGAGAGAGAGAGAGAGAGAGAGAGAGAGAGAGAGAGAGAAGGGCACAATTTTTCAAACAAAGCCTCAGCCCGTGGGGGCATGCATTAAACATAGTATGAGACAGAGCTCACCCTTTACTACTCTATTGGCTTATTCAGAGGGGAAGAAACACTGTTCATATTTCATGGGCCAGCCAACAGAATGAAGAAGTTTACACTCGTGGGACGGGACAGATGGGAGAGTTCTGCCTTCATCGTCCACCTGCCCCCCTTCCACCTGCAGGAGTGAGACTTCAGACGTGGCTAGCTGTGTGTGGTGTGTTTTCCTCTCTTCCCACTGGGCGGGAGGTCGCTGTCAGTATGAACTGGCAGCAGTGGAGCGAGGCTGACTGGACAACGAGCATCCTCCATTCACTGTATTAGGTGGGGACCACTGGAAACGGGACATTTCAGGGAGCGAAGCTGCACGGCTCCTTTTAGCATGGGACTTAAAGCCATAACTTTTGTTATTTGTTCATTTAAAAGCAGTCACTATCTGCACCAACAGCTCTAGACACTAGACTTCCCTTTTAGGACAATAAAGGAGCAAAGCTTTAATGGCCAGTTGGAAGATGCTGTGTCAGACGCAATATAAACATCCCTTCCTGGTGAAGATAGTCGGTAAGAAAAGACACACAGTGACTCCAGTAGTCGTCCTGTAGTGAGCTAGTAGGGAACAGCAGCTCTAAGAGCCACTTTGCTGACTGGGTCCCCAGTGATCTGCAGCCTGAGCTACAGTAGCCCAGCATCTCATATGGCACCAGGGCCGGTGGAAGTACTGCACTACATAGGGAATAGGGTGCCATATGGGATGCAAGCCCAGAGTGAGGAGACAGAAGGAGCAGACGGACAGTCCTTTGTCTTGCTGCAGGAGTCTTGGGACGTTGAATTCCCTGCTTCAGCGATTCTTCATGGGGACAGCTCCCGAGGGGAGCCAGCCTCTCCTCTCCCTCCCTCTCCCAGGGCTCCCCCACTGTGACTGACATCCACCTTCTGTTCTCCCGTGGCGATGGAGGAGAGGAGAGTTACTGTAGGGGAAAATGGGCCACTATCTGACCCATTTCACTGACTCGCTCCAACAGCTTGAACCCAACTGTCCTTAAAACCCTTCTGTTGATGCAAAGAGGTCCGCTGTAGAAACCTCTGGACTGGTGTGGTGAGCACACTCTTGGGGATACACAAGATGGAGTTGAGAGGGTGTTGGAGAATTAATTGGAGGTGGTGGACCACCTCACATAACACTACAATGCACCGAGGGTGTCAAAATCCACATTAAGTAGGCCTGGATCTGCTGAGTTCCTCTTTAAATAGGTGTGTACCCGTTCAGTCACCAGAAGTCTTACCTACTATGTACTTTATTATCCACAAACTTACAGACAACAGAAATGTGTCTTTATGGCCGGAATTAATGGCTCAGCTACAGTGCAGCGCCCCTGGAGCAATTGTAGGGGTTTAAGTGCCTTGCTCAAGGGCACAACGGTAGAGCAAGTGATGGCATCTAGGATGATGCCAGCAACCCTCCGGTTGCAGGCTAACTCTGCACCAGATTTTCCCAAACTGTGCTCGGATTCAAACCGGTATCTGACCCGTTTCTCTATCTGCCAGGCTACCTGCCTGTCCACTGTCCAATTCAGCCCCTCACTCTCACTGCACTCCCCTGTGTCCTTCCCCGAGGGGGTGGAGGATGAGGAGGAAAAAGAGGAGGTTAAAGATGAGGAGGTTAATTATGAGGAGGCGAAACGCAGGAGAAGGAAGATGAAGAACAGCAGGTGCTCTGAAGGGGAGCCTCGCTCCCAGCAGAACCCAGAGAACCAGCCAGAGAGTTAGAGGCGGCTGAAAATGTTTTCATAAGCCCATCAAATTCATCAAGGGACTTTTTTTTACTGCCCCCATAAAGCTTGGTGTGATAAATACAGAGCCTGTGGTCAGAGAGACATAAAGCTGTGGGGCTGAGGTGGGATTGGGCTGGGACTGGCTTCAAGGTAATCACTCCCCACCACTACTCTTTCAACCAGCACTGGGCTGGCCATAGGGGGCAAGAGAGCACACTCTTCAGACACTGGATGAGGGGTCGAAAGACATTTCGGTCGAAGAGTGACTATTTGACCTTAAAGTCACCTCTAAAGATTCATGAACATTATACATATTCATGAAACTATTTAACTGAATAAGCAACACTTCTGACGTTTTTATTATTATTTAGGTCCTGTCATTATTTCTTAGGGTCAACAATGATATTGTTTTATTTAATACTGATTGTTATATGTGCTTGTTATAAATACTTAAATGTATATATATATATTTTGTTGTGATTCTGTTGTGATCTAAAACCAATAAATAAAAAGTATTATAAATATATAAACTAAAATCAATAAGCAACACTCCCCTGCACCAGCCATCGAAAGGATGGATAGGATGCAATCTCTAGAAGAAGTTTACTGCTAAGTATTTGAAGTGGAATGTGTAGGCCTAAGGTCTATTTTGAGAAACACTTTTCTTGCACAGTCAAAGTGACAGCCACTGTATAAGTTAGTATGAGAGGAGAGCCAGCAGTGGCTAGAAAGGATGACAGGGGAGTCACAGTCACACAAGAGTCACATACTCAGTCAAACAGGAGTCACAGAGACTCAGTCACACAGCAGTCACAGAGACTCGGTCACACAGCAGTCACAGAGACTCGGTCACACAGCAGTCACAGAGACTCGGTCACACAGCAGTCACAGAGACTCGGTCACACAGCAGTCACAGAGACTCGGTCACACAGCAGTCACAGAGACTCCGTCACAGAGACTCAGTCACACAGTAGTCACAGAAACTCAGTCACACAGCAGTCACAGAGACTCAGTCACGCAGCAGTCACAGAGACTCAGTCACGCAGCAGTCACAGAGACTCAGTCACACAGCAGTCACAGAGACTCAGTCAGACAGCAGTCACAGAGACTCAGTCACACAGCAGTCACAGAGACTCAGTCACGCAGAAGTCAAAGAGACTCAGTCCCGCAGCAGTCACAGAGACTCAGTCACAGAGACTCAGTCATACAGCAGTCACAGAGACTCAGTCACACAGCAGTCACAGAGACTCAGTCACAGAGACTCAGTCACAGAGACTCAGTCATAGAGTGGTCACAGTCCCAGGAAACTGGGCCAGGGAGCAGGGAGCAGCAAATGAATGCAAAGCTGCATAACACCTTGCCAGATAGCTAGGACATACAGTATCTCTTACTATGCAGGAGATCTACCTCTGGGACATCTGGCTAATTTCCTGTGAAAACAGCAGACTACTGAAGCATAGGGTGGATGTAAGGGTAGGTTTGGGGACTGAGACTCTCTGCTGCTTTGTAGGAAGAGAGAATGGGTGAGGCTGATTGCATGGCTGGTTGTCAGGCTGTGGCTGGAGAGGACAGTCAGGACGAGAGAGACGGGGGTTGAAGAAGAGGTTGTGTCGGTGCTGGAACAGCTGTGGCGGTGACCCCCTCCCTGTCTCTGGGACGGTAGTAATGAAGCTTGATTATACAGCATCGCTGCTCATCTGCATCTCATTCTGGGGGACTCCCTGGCCCGCCGGCACCTTGCCTGTCTGTGCCCCCTTGAACGCTGCTCCGTACCTCTGGCACCTCCGTACCCCTGGCACCTAGACGAAGATGTCTGGAAACTAAACCGTACGTTAGGTCAATCTAAAAGGCTAGTGATGTTAAAGTGTTAAAGTGGTGATGAATTCAACTTGTTCTCAACCCGCGACTATAACGTAACATGTCATGGCATGAGACCTCGGGGATGAAAGCCATCCATACAGTTCTAATTGGTAAACTACAGATTCATGGAGGAGGAACAGTCCCTGTTAGACAGCAAACACCTACAGCTAATGAGAACAAACTTTGAATAAATCCAGACAAAAAGAAAGAGAGAAAGGAAGAGTAGAAACGTAGGTTGTTTTCCAGAAAGGTCAGGCTTGTTGTCTTTCCCTCTAAATATGTGGCCTTTTCAAAATTAACTTGGCAAAGGCAATATTTTCCCACAAACCCCAGGATCATGAATCGTCTATAGTTCACCCCCTGAAAGCAAAGCCTCCCCCATAGCTCATTCTCCCTCCCTCCACCCCCCCTGCCGAGCTGACATCTTCAGTAATTATGTAATTAACACTATGGCAGGCCTAATTTCAGAGATAGTGCGCTCTAATTGCGTTCAGACGTTAATTAGTTAAGCCAAACATTCGATACACGTAGCAGCAAGCAGGCAGACAGACAGGGCCAGGGTCTGAAGGCCACTTGTTTTTTGGAACACAATTGCTGTGTCAATGGCTTGATTAATGTGTTGCTTGATATCTCTGACAGGACAGGTTTCTGTAATTTACTGATAATTGTGCTCCTGCTCTGACACAATAAAAAAGCCACTGGTCCCTGCGTAGATAACCAATCATGGCTCAGGCCTTATGTCGCCGGGCCACTTTGTCTGCTTGTCTTTTCAAACACGAATCGCTAAACAACAGTCTACAGTTTGCCAGGCCAAAACGACGTATGCAGCACTAGAGTTTTTTAAATTGAGAAATCATATTTAGATACAGAAAGAAAGGTTTTCATTGGATAGCATTTACATGAACAAAGATGTAATGGTCACTGAACTATTATTGACTGAGCTGAATTACTTCTTGAGAAACAGTATGTTAGGAATTTTGTATTAATCTGAAATCCTATAATCAAACATTAATTTTCAAATTGGAGCAGTAATTCTGGTCATGCTATATTGATGTTGCAGAGTGGTTAGGTTGAACCCAGGCGGACAGCTCTAGTCCAATCTAACACCCTGTCTAGTCTAGAACCTGTCCATGGGATGATTTCTTCAATTACGCCAGCCTGGCATAGGGGGACAAATTCTTAACTAGGCAGAATGTGAGCTGCCACCAGCTAGCTGGCTGGGCGTGTACCAATGGGCGCACTTCAACAGCTCATTCATCAGCCACAGATACAGCCTCCACCGGACCACCTGCTCTGACACAGCACCACACCACACCAGGGAGGGGCAAGTCATTTACATTCTACTGTGTCGTCACCTTCCTCCTGCCTCCATCTTCATAACTTTAAAGTTCCTCCGTGGCCAACTCCAGGAGATAATTGAATACTGAGGGTTTGATTCCGTTGGAAATCAATTTGGGAAGGTGGCTTTTCATTCATTATACTACTTAGCTTCAGAAGTAATATCTGAAATCCTTCCAAACTTTGGCAGGGCTAGAACGTCCTCAATTCAAAGTGAGTTGACAGGCATGTGTGTGACAAGACCGGGTGGGTTGCGGGGGCGCTAAGTTCAGAGCTGGATATTTGGGCAACAGGGAGTGCTTGTCTTCTCTCCACTGTGGGACTGAGTGCTGTGTTATCCACTCTGCTTTCTGTCCTTGTCCTGTCCTCTCCACTGTGGGACTGAGTGCTGTGTTATCCACTCTGCTTTCTGTCCTTGTCCTGTCCTCTCCACTGTGGGACTGAGTGCTGTGTTATCCACTCTGCTTTCTGTCCTTGTCCTGTCCTCTCCACTGTGGGACTGAGTGCTGTGTTATCCACTGTGCTTTCTGTCCTTGTCCTGTCCTCTCCACTGTGGCATTAGCGTTTTACTTTCCCCTGTGCTTTCTGTCACCACCAGGTGCTGCTGTGAAGTAAGAAGAGCGCGAGAGAGAGAGAGAGAGAGAGAGCCGTCTCTTCAGGAGGAGAGGAGGCAGCCAAGCACACAGGTTGACATTTCAGCCAACACATGGCAAGTGTGTGGGTGGACGTGTGCATACTCTCGCTTGTGTGAGTAGGTGTGTATGGGTACGTGTGAGATTGTGCGTGTGAGAATATGTGTATGTGTGTGTGTGCGTCTGCATGTGTTCAGTCAAATCTTTTAGTGTGTGTCTGTATTAGTAATCCTCTCCCTTGAGTCGTTTTGCCTTTTTAGTATTGGCCACCTGAAAACAGGACCCGGACGAAGCAACGCAGCCCTTCACATATTATCCTCTATGTTTTAGAAAGCAGCTTGGTGATATTCAGATTACATACATTTGGAAGTGTTTTTCAGCCCAACACATTCAGTAAACAGCACTTTGTTCCATGTAAGAGCTATTGTATTATAAGCCCTCTTCAAATGGCAGAGGTAAATAACCACTCAATAAATAACAAAGGACTGCACTGTTGACTGAATGAGTCAGAGTGGTGTCTCAACAGACAGAGATGCACAAATGGACACTTGGATTCAGTCGGGGAGATGGAAGCCAGTCAGAACATCAATGGTCAGAGATTCCACTTTAAAAGCCAATCTCTTCCTTTCAAGCAAAACCCCTCCGACCCAGACTGATCCTCTTGTGTGCTTCGCGATTGTCATCCAGCTAGCTTGAGGCTATATTAAAGTGCCCCCCAAATGGCACCCTATTCCCTTGGGCCTTGGTCAAAAGTAGTGCACTGTATCGGGAATAGGGTGCCATTTGGGCTTGGGACGTATAGCCATGGGATGGTTTTTCAATACCATCAATATTGTTTAAAGAACGTAAATACATTGTAATATTTGTAGCTACTTTCTAAGTAAATACTTGCAGTCAACTTGTCCAATACGTCAGGAGATAAAGCTGATTGCATTCTTCATTTCACCTGTTACATTATGCGCCATAACTTTGTTCATTTGCACAATATCTCTTGTTCACATTGGTATGTAAATGTCCAAACTCATCAAAGATGATATTCGGTAGCTCCTTCCTATATATGAATAGCTTTATGAACTGTATCTCCTGTCTTTGCCATTCATTCATTTTCATTTGCGCTTGTTAGCATATTTCGCTAACAGCCTCCATTACTTGTGCTAATTTTGTTAGCATTGTGGTATTCGACACGAAATAAGCTCTTTGTTGTTGTTGCGTTTAGCAAGTTAAAGCCCCTGGATATGGGTAATGTAGCGTTCGCGAATAGCACCAGTCAGCCACTGACCTTGAGGAGGATGTGTTTGGAGGGTGTTAGCCCCACTAATTAATCTGAGGCACTCCATTAGCTGGCCATCCAGCCACACAACACACAATGGAACAGGAAGGACAGTTGTGTGGAAAACAGCCAACCATGGACCTGCTACGGAGATATCATTAGTAACTGCATTTCAAAACTGCTGAATTGGGACACTTACTTGACTTGCCCCATTTTTTGACCAAGATGTTGATGAATGATCGTGGGAGACTGTCAGAGTAGGGAAGTGGAGTGAAAAGGGTTAAGGACGTATCTTGGCCATGCATTACAATATTTGGGCTTAATGTTGCAAGATAGAACTTTATATTATACTATGGATTGAATAAAGTGATGAAAACACGGTAATAGTAGGAGGATGGCACAAATTTCTACAGAGAATGAGCACCTTCTCTAAGCTAGCTCACAATATGTAAATAACCTTTGCTGACCACAGTCCCAGCACAATTACATGACCATTACCTGCAGGAAGGATTAGTAAACATAGGATGGTTTATGAAAATGGAGTGTTTTGCAACAGAGATTTGAAAGATGGCTGAGGTCGCCCGGCGAGGTCAATGATTGTGAGGAGAAGAAGGCTGGTATTTCCAGATGTCATGATAGATAGAACATGAATTACTCCAACTCATTTCATCTCTGAACAGACAGGGAAAATATAACAGCTAGTCTTGAAAGGAGAGGCAATGATTGACAGCCTCAATAAGAGCCGGGCAATACGCCTTTGCCCTACGCCAGTACGCCCACTCACCCTCCATTACAGATTGGTCACACTGATCGCCTGCTGTCCCCCAGGCGGGGCACACACCCCCTCCCTAAAAACCCACTCGCCACATCAATCATGCCATCCTCCTCACCCTCCTCCTCACCCCTTCAGAGGGCACAGCCGAGGGAATCAAATCAAGGTTGTTCTAATTGAAGACAGCAGAGCTGGCGAGCTGGGGTCCTGGGGTACGTATGAGGGTTTGGGGCCTGGCTGCTGGCTGCTGGCTGTTGGGTCTAACTGGGCCTACTCTGCTCTACTCTACTATACTCTGCTAAACTCTACTATACTCTGCTCTACTCCGCTCTGCTCTACTGTACTCTACTCTGCTATACTATACTCTGCTCTACTATACACTGCTCTACTCTACTATACTATACTATACTCTGCTCTACTCTACTATACCCTGCTCTACTATAGTCTACTCTATTATAATCTTCTCTATAATACTCGGCTCTGCCCTACTCTACTCTGTACTGCTCTACTAAACTCTGCTCTACTATACTCAGCTCTACTCTACTATACTCTGATCTACTCTACTATACTCTACTATACGCTGCTCTACTATACTCTGCTCTACTCTACTATACTCTGCTCTACTATACTCAGCTCTACTCTTCTCTACTATACTCTACTATACTCTGCTCTACTATACTCTGCTCTGCTATACTCTGCTCTGCTATACTCTGATCTGCTCTACTCTGATCTACTCTACTCTGCTATACTATACTCTGCTCTGCTATACTCTGCTCTACTATACTCTGCTCTGCTATACTCTGATCTACTCTACTCTGCTATACTCTACTCTGCTATACTCTGATCTACTCTACTCTGCTATACTATACTCTACTCTACTAGGGTAGCCTAGTGGTTAGAGCGTTGGACTAGTAACCGGAAGGTTGCAAGTTCAAATCCCGAGCTGACAAGGTACACATCTGTTGTTCTGCCCCTGAACAGGCAGTTAACCCACTGTTCCTCGGCCATCATTGAAAATAAGAATTTGTTCTTAACTGACTTGCCCGGTAAAATTTAAAAAAAATACTCTGCTCTACTTTACTCTGCTCTGCCCTATTATACTCTGCTTTTCTCTGCTCTACTCTACTCTGCTCTGCCCTATTATACTCTGCTTTTCACTGCTCAACTCTACTCTGCTCTGCCCTATTATACTCTGCTTTTCTCTACTCTGCAGGTGTCGATTCATCAGAGTTCCGTAATGGCAATATCTCTGAGAGGCCTCTCCCTCTCTCTCTCTCGCTCTCTCTATACATCTCCTTCTCTCAGTACTTATATCCCACTCACTAATCTCTTTCCATAGGCCAAATAATTGTGCATACACTTCCATAACAAATGAATGAGATGTGTTCCTAATCCCAATACACTGTCGTTAACTACGTAGCTGCCTGTATTAGCATGCAAACATGCCTCTTCTTCTCTCCATCTCTCCTCCTCCCTCCATCTCTCCCCCTTCCAACCTCACTCTCTCTCCTCCTCCCATCCTCTATCCAACCTATCCTCTCTCCCCAATATGTTCTCCCTCTCACCTCCCCACCCTCTACCCAATCCGTACTTTCTCCCCAATATGCTCTCCCTCTCACCTCCCCACCCTCTACCTAATCCGTACTCTCTCTCCAATATGCTCTCCCTCTCACCTCCCCACCCTCTACCCAATCCGTACTCTCTCTCCAATATGCTCTCCCTCTCACCTCCCCACCCTCTACCCAATCCGTACTCTCTCCCCAATATGCTCTCCCTCTATCTCCAACAACATGTGGTGTACATTCCAGCTGTTTATTAACACCAGAGATTCCCTGGAGCAGGTGATGCAGTCAATTACTCCACAATTACCAGGGTAATTATGCAAAGGAGAGGAGAGCTGTGGTTATGTGCTGTGCAGGGGGAGGAAGAGGAGATGGAGAGGACCTTGGTAGAGAAGCCTGGCCCCTGTTCTGTTGGCACTGGATGGGGCTGGCTGGGGTTGGATATGGCTGTATAGGGGCTGGATGGGGCTGTATAGGGGCTGGATGTGTTTGGATTGGGGGCTGGATGGGGCTGGATGTGTTTGGATTGGGGGCTGGATGGGGCTCGATATGGCTGGATAGAAGCTGGATGGGGTTGGATATGGCTGGATGGGTTTTGGATAGGGGGCAGGATGGGGTTGGATATGGCTGGATAGGGGCTGGATGGGTTTGGATAGGGGCGGATGGGGTTGGATATGGGGCTGGATAGGGGCTGGATGTGTTTGGATAGGGGCGGTTGGGGTTGGATAGGGGCTGGATGTGTTTGGATAGGGGCGGATGGGGTTGGATATGGCTTGATATGGCTGGATAGGGGCAGATGGGTTTGGATACGGGTGGACGGGGTTGGATATGGCTGGATAGGGGCGGATGGGGTTTGGATAGGGGCGGATGGGGTTTGATAGGGGCGGATGGGGTTGGATAGGGGCGGATGGGTTTGGATAGGGGCGGATGGGTTTGGATAGGGGCGGATGGGTTTGGATAGGGGCGGATGGGGTTGGATATGGCTGGATGGGTTTGGATAGGGACGGATGGGGTTGGATAGGGGCGGATGGGTTTGGATAGGGCGGATGGGTTTGGATAGGGGCGGATGGGGTTGGATATGGCTGGATGGGTTTGGATAGGGGCGGATGGGTTTGGATAGGGGCGGATGGGTTTGGATAGGGGCGGATGGGTTTGGATAGGGGCGGATGGGTTTGGATAGGGGTGGATAGGGGCTTGGATAGGGGTGGATGGGTTTGGATGGGTTTGGATAGGGGCGGATGGGTTTGGATAGGGGCGGATGGGTTTGGATAGGGGCGGATGGGTTTGGATATGGCTGGATAGGGTTGGATATGGCTGGATGGGTTTGGATAGGGGCGGATGGGGTTGGATAGGGGCGGATGGGTTTGGATAGGGGCGGATGGGGTTTGATATGGCTGGATGGGTTTGGATATGGCTGGATAGGGTTGGATATGGCTGGATGGGTTTGGATAGGGGCGAATGGGGTTGGATAGGGGCGGATGGGGTTGGATAGGGGTGGATGGGGTTGGATATGGCTGGATGGGTTTGGATAGGGGCGGATGGGGTTGGATATGGCTGGATGGGTTTGGATAGGGGCGAATGGGGTTGGATAGGGCGGATGGGGTTGGATAGGGGTGGATGGGGTTGGATATGGCTGGATGAGTTTGGATAGGGGCGGATGGGGTTGGCTGGATAGGGGCGAATGGGGTTGGATAGGGGATGGGGTTGGATAGGATGGGGTTGGATAGGGGTGGATGGGGTTGGATATGGCTGGATGGGTTTGGGTTTGGAGGGGCGGATGGGGTTGGATATGGCTGGATGGGTTTGGATAGGGGCGAATGGGGTTGGATAGGGGCGGATGGGATTGGATAGGGGTGGATGGGGTTGGATATGGCTGGATGGGTTTGGATAGGGGCGGATGGGGTTGGATATGGCTGGATGGGTTTGGATAGGGGCGAATGGGGTTGGATAGGGGCGGATGGGGTTGGATAGGGATGGATGGGGTTGGATATGGCTGGATGGGTTTGGATAGGGGCAGATGGGGTTGGATATGGCTGGATGGGTTTGGATAGGGGCGGATGGGTTTGGATAGGGGCGGATGGGTTTGGATAGGGGCGGATGGGTTTGGATAGGGGAGGATGGGGTTGGATATGGCTGGATGGGTTTGGATAGGGGCGGATGGGGTTGCATAGGGGCGGATGGGGTTGGATAGGGACGGATGGGTTTGGATAGGGGCGGATGGGGTTGGATATGGCTGGATGGGTTTGGATAGGGGCGAATGGGGTTGGATAGGGGCGGATGGGGTTGGATAGGGGCAGATGGGGTTGGATTTATTATTATTTTTTATTTAACCTTGAGTTAACTAGGCAAGTCAGTTAAGAACAAATTCTTATTTACGATGACGGCCTAGACCGGCCAAACCCGGACGACGCTGGGCCAATTGTGCGCCGCCCTATGGGACTCCCAATCAAGGCCGGTTGTGATACGGTTGTCTGTAGTGACGCCTCCAGCACTGAGATGTAGTGCCTTAGACTGCTGTGCCACTCAGGAGCCCTAATGGATGGGGTTGGATGGGGCTGGACAAGGCTGGATGGCGGTAGGATGATTGAGACATACAGTAGATTCTGCCGTGCCAGAGACAATGCTATCATAGAGGACAATGTGCCTTCTCACCTGTTAAACATGCAGGCACAGAAACACTCCTCCTCTCCCCTTCACTCTGACACACTGATGCCTGCACGGCTGTTTGTCATGTTTGCACGAGTGGCCAAGACTGCTGATGTTGCTTTGGACAATAGCTGTAATGGGTTTGTGTGTTGTGGAGTGTGCTGTCTCTGTCTCTGTCTCTGTCAGTGTGTGTGTGTGTGTGTGTGTGTGTGTGTGTGTGTGTGTGTGTGTGTGTGTGTGTGTGTGTGTGTGTGTGTGTGTGTGTGTGTGTGTGTGTGTGTGTGTGTGTGTGTGTGTGTGTGTGTGTGTGTGTGTGTGTGTGCGTGCGTGCGTGCGTGCGTGCGTGTCTCTTCACTCCCCAGACAATTTGGAGGGACACAGAATGCAGGAGGGATGAGAAAACAAAGATGGAGGGGAAAGTGGAGAGAGAGAGTAGAGGAAATCCGTGGAGAGGGGGAGTGGAGGAAGGTAATTAGAGGATAGAAAATCAGAGAGAGCTGTTTCATACTAATACTGATGGAAGTCTCTCTCTCTATCTCCCTCACAACTATATTCACAGAATCACACACTAAACACATTCGTACTCGCTCTTTCATTGTCACCCCCCGCCTCCTCCCGCTCTCTAACAACCACTATTGCTACAATCATCCTTGTGGACAATCTCACACTTCTACAATGAAGCGTACGTCAAGTCTTCCCCCACATGCGAGTGGTGAGGCAAATTGAAGTGCAGACGGGCTATTCTCAAACAGAGAGTGTCAGAGGGAATGAGAGGGCTCTGCATATCGCCTGCCGAAAGAGCTTTATGGGCCGGGATTGAAAATCATTTCACTGCCAGGATGAATAGCACATTGCTTAGTGGCAGCTCATCACTTTGGGAGGACTGTGTGTGCTGGATATAATGAAAGACACAGCCAGACAGACAGACACAGCCAGACAGACAGACACAGCCAGACAGACAGACAAACAGCCAGACAAGCGTCTTCACATGTGGCTCTCAGTCTGAAAACCATATAACCCCTCTAAACACTCCTGCCTCCAGCTGTGACTTTGTTTTTGTGGCTCTGCGTGCTGTGGATGGACACTAAGCTTGGCGTGTGTGACTCATGAAATTCGGTACTTTGGTTTATCTGTCTGTGTGATACAGATTAGCTGGTAAAACTCTCTGAGTGAGTCAGTGCTAATGAACGAAACATAAATCCTCACGCCAGACCTCTCTACTGGGGTCTGTTCATCCACTTGTCTGGTTAAATGGAATGTAACATCTCTAACACACACAGTCAACAGGAGACTAGGACTGACTGAATAATCTGATTTGACAAAGAGAAAACTGTTGATATGCTTGGAATTACAAAATCATGCAATGAAATACACAGCACCCGGTCGCTATGCTTCCTGGTATTGGCCATGTATCACAAAGCGTCAGTCCTCGGGTGCAGTTGTGGTCTTTGCGTGTCTTTCTGTCTGTCTGTCCACTTGTTCGTCCATCTGTCTCTCTGTCCTGGCAGGGGACTAAAGGCAGGCTGTAGGCTGGTCCCATGACCCCATGTTGTATTGGTGGAGACGGGAGGGAGATGGCGAGCGGCGAGGGAATTACCTCACAGCTCCGTATCTCAAATCTGGGGGATTAAGCTCCATTAAACACGGAGCGCCGCTGAGGTTTTATCTCTGGATTTCACTTCAAGACAGAGCAGAGCGCAGAAATGAGGGAGAAAAAGAGAGAGAGAAAGAGAAATAGCGATGAAACATCTTTCACCATTATCGGACAAATTATACGGGAAAAAAGGGAGGAATGAGAAGAATGCCTCTTGCCTCCTCTCCTTCCTGGCATTGTGGGAAGGAGGGGAGAGTGTGGTCATTATATTCCACTGTGTGCTGTTGTTTAAAGAGCCATCCAGGCCAGGGCTTCAGACCACTCTGGCACTGACTAGTACTGCTGTTGCTGCTAGGGTAGTACTGCTGTTGTTGCTAGGGTAGTGCTGCTGTTGCTGCTAGGGTACTGCTGTTGCTGCTAGGGGTACTGCTGTTGCTGCTGTTGCTGCTTGCTGCTGTTGCTGCTAGTGTAGTACTGCTGTTGCTGCTAGGGCACTATGCTGGGGTACTGCTGTTGCTGCTGTTGCAGGGTAGTACTGCTGTTGCTGCTAGGGTAGTACTGCTGTTGCTGCTAGGGTAGTGCTGCTGTTGCTGCTAGGGTACTGCTGTTGCTGCTAGGGTAGTACTGCTGTTGCTGCTAGGGTAATGCTGTTGCTGCTAGGGTAGTACTGCTGTTGCTGCTAGGGTAATGCTGTTGCTGCTAGTGTAGTACTGCTGTTGCTGCTGGGTTGCTGTTGCTGCTAGTGTAGTACTGCTGTTGCTGCTGTTGATGCTGGGGTACTGCTGTTGCTGCTGTTGCAGCTAGGGTAGTACTGCTGTTGCTGCAAGGATAGTACTGCTGTTGCTGCTAGGGTAGTACTGCTGCTGTGCTGCTAGCTGCTAGGGTAGTGCTGCTGTTGCTGCTAGGGTAGTGCTGCTGTTGCTGCTAGGGTAGTACTGCTGTTGCTGCTAGGGTAGTACTGCTGTTGCTGCTAGGGTACTGCTGTTGCTGCTAGGTTAGTACTGCTGTTGCTGCTAGGGTAGCACTGCTGTTGATGCTGGGGTACTGCTGTTGCTGCTGTTGCAGCTAGGGTAGTACTGCTGTTGCTGCAAGGATAGTACTGCTGTTGCTGCTAGGGTAGTACTGCTGCTGTTGCTGCTGTTGCTGCTAGGGTAGTACTGCTGTTGCTGCTAGGGTAGTGCTGCTGTTGCTGCTAGGGTAGTACTGCTGTTGCTGCTAGGGTAGTACTGCTGTTGCTGCTAGGTTAGTACTGCTGTTGCTGCTAGGTTAGTACTGCTGTTGCTGCTGGGTTAGTACTGCTGTTGCTGCTAGGGTAGTGCTGCTGTTGCTGCTAGGGTAGTGCTGCTGTTGCTGCTAGGGTAGTGCTGCTGTTGCTGCTAGGGTAGTGCTGCTGTTGCTGCTAGGGTAGTACTGCTGTTGCTGCTAGGGTAGTGCTGCTGTTGCTGCTAGGGTAGTACTGCTGTTGCTGCTAGGGTAGTGCTGCTGTTGCTGCTAGGGTAGTGCTGCTGTTGCTGCTAGGGTAGTGCTGCTGTTGCTGCTAGGGTAGTGCTGCTGTTGCTGCTAGGGTAGTGCTGCTGTTGCTGCTAGGGTAGTACTCCTGTTGCTGCTAGGGTAGTGCTGCTGTTGCTGCTAGGGTAGTACTGCTGTTGCTGCTAGGGTAGTGCTGCTGTTGCTGCTAGGGTAGTACTGCTGTTGCTGCTAGGGTAGTGCTGCTGTTGCTGCTAGGGTAGTGCTGCTGTTGCTGCTAGGGTAGTGCTGCTGTTGCTGCTAGGGTAGTGCTGCTGTTGCTGCTAGGGTAGTGCTGCTGTTGCTGCCAGGGTAGTGCTGCTGGTACAGACGGACCCTGTGAAAACAGCTAGGCCTCTCCCCAGCGCTCACTCACTTAATGGGAAGTGATCACTGTTGTGCCATACCCGCATGCTGCCCTTGCATTTACTCACACACAGAGAATAGATTTTAAGATGCATTCCCTTTAAAGACAGCAGCCATTAAGACATTGCCACATCATTCTACTCATCCATCTACCCCAGTTTATCAGTGTTTCTGTGCTAGTTGGAAGCCACCAGCACCTCCCTCTCAACTCTGGAACTTGACCTTAAAGGAAAAATCCAGTCAAAAACACTGTACACTGTTGATACAGTCCAAAAAAGGTTTTGCATGTCAGCAATCACGTTTTCAAGATAAAGGATTTTCATGATGATGTGGCAGGTGACACTTACCTTCTTCAAAGTCTAATATCTTGAAAACTTGCCTCACATGTCCTCAACTGGCAGCTTCAATAAATAGTACCCACAAAACACCAGTCTCAATGTCAACAGTGAAGAGGCGACTCCGGCTGCTGGCCTTCTAGGCAGAGTTCCTCTGTCCAGAGTCTGCGTTCTTTTGCCTATCATAATCTTTTATTTTTATTGGCCAGACTGAAATATGGCTTTTTCTTCACAACTCTGCCTAGGTCAGCATCCCAGAGTCACCTCTTCACTGTTGCCAGTTGAGGATGTCTGTTTCTCAAACTAGACACTCTAATGTACTTGTCCTCTTGCTCAGTTGTGCACCGGGGCCTCCCACTCCTCTTTCTATTCTGGTTAGGGCCAGTTTGCACTGTTCTGTGAAGGGAGTATTACACAGCGTTGTACCAGATCTTCAGTTTCTTGGCAATTTCTCTCGTGGAATAGCCTTCATATCTCAGAACAAGAATAGACTGACGAGTTTCAGAAGAAAGTGCTTTCTTTCTGGCCATTTTGAGCCTGTAATCAAACCCACAAATGCTGATTCTCCAGATACTCAACTAGTCTAAAGAAGGCTTCTTTAATCAGAACAACCATTTTCAGCTGTGCTAACATAATTGCAAAAGGGTTTTCTAATGAAAGATAGGAAGCTAGTACTTTTTCAGAAGGAGACATTGATTTTTATCCCTTAGATTTTCCATTAGGGTGGCAGGCAGCATTGTGGCGCTGTGACCTCTCTAACTGGTGTTAGTTCAGCGTGACGGTTGGGGCTCTTAGCAACACTGTCACTAATCACAAATTAAATTTGTTATCTTCAAAAGCGGGACTGAGGGTCTTCAGAAGTGAGTGCTAACAACAACTCAGCACAAACTTTTCAGTATTAGTTCTACTTTTGATGATCCTTCATGCTGCAAGCTATTCCAGACTAAGGTGTCTCCTTTTGGAACTGAGGGTTGAACGCTTCCTCATTCGCACCACCGTCACAACCCTTTTCTTTGCTCAGCTGATGCTGGCTATACAATAGGGAATTAAAGGGGAAGCACAGTGTCGGCAGGAGAAGCACTGAGACGGTTCAGACAAATTCAGGTCCGTCACACAATCAACATCCAGAAAGTCCCATTGCACACTGTCAGCATAGTAAATATAGCAAGCTATGCCTCTGGCCAGCAAAGCTTGGTAACCAGAACAGCTCAGACCACAACTCAGACAGACAACAGTCTCAGAGCCTGGGGGCAGAGTAGGATGATTGTTTAATGATTAATGATTGTTAATGATTGTTAACAATCTTAATGATTGTTAATGATTGTTTCAATGGTCTAGCTTGCCCTCAGCTTTACATGTAATAAGATCAAATATGTCTAAAGTTTGTGGAAATATATACAGAATAACTCCTGTGCGATCCGTGATTAAACGATTGAGTCTATACATTTATGCAAATGTCTAACCAAATGAGTTATTTTTTTATCTCTTAAAAAAATGTAAAAAAATAATATTAACTGTCACAATAAATTGTCCAGAAACGTCGTTCCTATAGGCTACAGATATTACACTGCATAACGTCATGTACTATTTCTATATTGTGTTTTTATCATTCCATGTATTCTACTCCATATGCAGCCTGTGTTTCCAGAGAAAGAACAGTCCAGGTTGATAGGCAGCGGCAGCATATAAAGGTTTTTCTTTCAGCCCAGGCCCTTTGCCCCAATGTGTAGAAATTAATTGAGTGAAAAAAAAACTTCTGTTTAAGGTTGAAGTGGGTTATATGAGGCAGTGTAACAATTGTTTTCTGTTTGCCAGGGGCTATATATCCTTCATTCTGGCTTTCTCTCTCCTCCTCGCTCAGCAGCCCCCCGCCATCTCTATTCCCCCTCGCCATCCATCCACCTTCCAAAGCCTCCCTCCCTCTCTCTTCTCCTTTCCAGACTTTTTTTCACCCTCTACCTTCTACCTTCAGGATGTATTTTTATATATCCTAGACAAGCCATTTTTGGTTTCTTTAACCCCCATCTCTTGCAGGAATAGGTTCCATTGGTGTGTATGTACAGACGTGAGTGTGTGTGGTAGGTTTATACTGTGTACATACACTTATAGGGGGCATGTCTGCATGAGGACAACACTTTGATATGCCTACCATGCTTTTATAGCCACGAGATAGAGAGCAGAATGTTGATGATCTGTGTGCGTATGCTTGTGTTAGCTTTTCTTTTTGTGTATGTGCACGCGTGTAAGTCTGTGTGTGTGTGTGTGTGTGTGTGTGTGTGTGTGTGTGTGTGTGTGTGTGTGTGTGTGTGTGTGTGTGTGTGTGTGTGTGTGTGTGTGTGTGTGTGTGTGTGTGTGTGTGTGTGTGTGTGTGTGTGTGTGTGTGTGTGTGTACAATGGGTAATAGGTTTACTGGGTGACAGTGACATAAACAAGGGACCAGTGTGTCTACACACCAGGCAGAACACATTCAGCACCCCCCCCCCCCCACGGGTTTTACAGAAATGACTCATCTCCTGCACATTTTTGTGTACAATATAAATATATTCACCGTCGCAAAATTCCCTTTCATTTCAGCAAAGCCTCCCTAACCGACAACAAAAGGAGAATCAGGGCTCTATTTTCGGCTGGCTAGTGTCAAACGCACGTTAGTTTGCCATTTCGTCATGTAAAAACTGCCTGGCAGTTTCCAGCCTTAACGCCAGGTTCTGCAATTTACATGTCTTATACCAGCTCACTTGGGCTCAGATGGGCGTGGGGGAAATATTTGAGGTGTGTCCTTAAAAACATGGTCCAAAGTGTTAATTTCAGGCAGCTCTGGTAGGGATATGGCCCAACTTTCATTATGACAAGAGAGAGTTTGGGAGAATGGCTGCCCTGAGAGTTCTGCTTTACATACAGACATAATTTGAACGGGTTTAGAAGCTTTAGAGTGTTTTCTATTCAATTACAATTATTATATGCATATATTAGCAATTTTGGACAGATTTCTTTTCTGTTTACTATGGGCACGCAATTCCTCCAAAGGGGGCAGTAGTCAGCCCTATCTTTAACAGGTTAAGACAAAGCTAGTTTTAGCGGTAACACAGTTGGTTATGGCATTAATATTGATGGCGGAAACTCAGCCTATCCAGCCGTAAAACACACACTGTCCATATACGCACGGAACAAGAGTAGCCTAATGTGCTTTTGGTGCCTGTATACTTCGCATTTGGAAATATGAAAACAAATGTTTTTTTCCCATTTCGCTTTAATTGATTAAAAACTAAGCAATAGCCTCCCCTCCTCTCAATGAAGGCATTTTTTTGTCTGCCTAATGCAATCGCGAAGTATAGTCAAGACAGTCAATGAAGGGCTGGGCTTCTGAGACCGCTTGGAAATACATATTAATCACCAAAGCTTTAATAAAATATCAAGTTTGAGAGGAGTAAAACAGTGATCTGACATTCCCTTTTGACCTATGCATTGTAGGCAGGCCCACGTTATTTTAGCCATGCAGATCCCATTCTGGACGTGCGTAAAACCCCCTCCATGATGTACAGTAGGCTACATGTTCATGCCCATCATGACACGAGAATGAGAACCGTGGTGAATATCGGTGAACCTCATATTTAGAGAGTCATCTGTAAGCCGTAAAAATGGATTGATTTTCCGTTTCATGTGATCAAAATCCAATCCCTCCCTTAGGCCTCTGTGTGTGTTGGTGTGTCTGTGTCTGTATGGGTATACAATAACGATGGCTGGTTCAACAGCAGTGTCTGGCTTTTGTATCCTGGTAGTTTTATGATACCATTACATTTTACAATGATTTATTGTTGTTGTTGTTTAAAAAAACAACGTATTGCTTGTTTTTCGTTCAATTGTATTGTACAATTGTGCAACCAAACTTATTTGAATGATTCCCCTTCCTGGTTCTATGGTGACAACGTCCGTGGCAGACTTGCACTGCAACTACTGGAGATGAGTGGATGCCATCTGATCTGGAAGACAGTTCCAATTACCTTTCTAATCCTTTTTGTTCGACCTTATCGATAATGAATAGAATCTTGCTCATTGACAATGTTTGGCATGTACATGCTCAGCCATAACGCAACGTACAGTAGGCCTAGCCCCCATATCCGTGGAAATGATCTTGAAGCCATGCGTTTACCAAGAACAATGTGGACTGCAAATAGTTTCAAATGAATGTACTTAGCAAAGATAGGTCTCCATTTTGTCATTTCATTTATGTAAGCCATTGAACAAACTATAACGGACTAACATTGGAATTGGAGTTGAGTTCACGGCAATACATAAAATACCTTAACTACACAACCTGAAGCAGCCACATCTTTCGCCATGGAGCACGTTCTGATTGGCCAGTGAGGGGCCACGCCTCGACACACCCACATCAAAACCCAGGCCTTTCACGCCAAGGCATGCAAGTGTTTCGATAATTGTGATCGTGAAAACAGCACAAATGTAGATTTGCTTGACGTTTATTGAAATAGAGCTGCCAAAGTGGAATTATGAGGGAAATAAAGGGACATGGCAAAAAAGAAAAGCAATGTGAACAAAATGGAGGACCAGTGTAAAGAACAGGGTTAACTCAGGCATGGTGAAGCGTCATGGAACGAGAGACAGAGACAAACTGAAGAGAAAAGCAATGTGAACAAAATGGAGGACCAGTGTAAAGAACAGGGTTAACTCAGGCATGGTGAAGCGTCATGGAACGAGAGACAGAGACAAACTGAAGAGAAAAGCAACGTAGAGAAGAGCGGGAACAGAATAGCCATGTGCGTGTGAGTGAATGGAGAATATTCTCGCTCCCTAACGGTTTCCCCTGTTGCCCGGAGCATAAGGGTTTAACCTGTTTTCTCTGTTAAACTCCTCTTAAGTCACTCTTTCATGTTAAATATCAATCCTCTCTATATATCCCTGTCAGTATAAACACTGTCTCTCAGCACGCCACACACTATAGAAGTTGATATAAACACTTTAACAGTCTCTTTGAACTCTCCAGCTCAGCTCATTACCAATGCTTTGAAGGCTGGATGTGGGAACATTGGTACGGTTTGATTTTGCAGTTATTAAACATGCAGCAGCAGCAACTTGGTTCTAAACTTCCTGTACACCCAGAGTTGATAATACATGAAGTTGTGTACACCACCTCCTCGGCAGCAGAGACACAGTAAACAAGCAGAAAAATATCAGAGGTCGAAATGAACATAAGCCACACGTGTGAAAGTTCCATTTACAGCCTGTACTGTATATGGATGGAGGACCATTTAGGAACTCATCGCGACGCTAATGTCAAGGTGCAAAGATGTCTGCAGACAGAGAGAGAAAAACAAGGTGCTTTGAAATGTGGGCCCATCCCATGCAGACGTGTGTACTGTATACTGTACAGTACTGAACATCCATCTCTAAAGGAGATAACACAGTGATTCCACCTTCGACCCCTTGGCGCCCTGGTAGCATCCTAACACCAACAGAGGGCTGTGCTCCATCTCTGCCCCCCCCCCCCCCTCAGGCAGATAAAAGGAAGCAAATCATATCAAATGTTATTTGTCACATGCTTCGTCAACAACAGGTGTAGACTAACAGTGAAATGCTTACTTACGGGCCCTTCCCAACGGTGAAACAAGTTTTCGAGGCCAGCGGGAGGAGAGAGACGAGAGAAGAGGAGAGAGACGGGGAGACGAGAGAAGAGGAGAGAGACGGGGAGACGAGAGAAGAGGAGAGAGCCTGACCCAGCTAGCACTACAGGGTCTGAGGAAATAGCCTTTCTACAGAGTACTGCCTCTTCCACGGGAACAGCTTTCTAGGAGGGGAGAGAGTATTACAGCCGCCTCTTCAGAGAGAAGGGGGGATTTAGCAATATACTATTTCCCAAAGAGCGATCCAAGACATTTCACTCAGCCTATATCATGTATTTTACAGGTTCCTAGAAATAGAACGTCATTCCGTACAACAGTTCAACATAGCCTCTTTGACCCTGTGGTCAAGAAGAAAGACAACCTGCTACCCTGCTGTGACTATGATGAATCCGGAGTCCTCATGTAGATCATTATAAAGAGATTCTGGTGAAGAGGAGAGAAACCGGCACTCGCTCCCTGAGGTGAGGGAGTTGAGGGTGAGAGACACTTGAGAGTCGGTCTAAAGCTGTGTCCTTCGAGTATCCACTTTGAACTGGTTCCTTTCAGGTCTGTGGGCTGTGCAGACAGAATATTCCTCTGATTCATCCTCATTACAGCCCATTCTGACAAAATTAGTTGGAGGTCAAAAAGTTCTCCAACTGGAAACAGAATAACAGATGTGAAACAGTTGGCAGATTTACCCACTGCTACAATGTCATATCTCCTAACTCGACTTGAGTAAATGATCAGAATTGACATAACACAGAAATGATGTAGCGTTGCCACAAGTTATAGTGGGCTCTTGCTCTGTATTGTACAGTACAGTCTGAATGCACTTCTCTGTTGTGTCAGAGAGAGGGCAGTGAGGCCTTAGTAGTGAAAGTCAGTCATTACCATTCGGCCCAAGTCTTGTGCCGCTCCGGCCTCTGTCCCTCTCTCTGGCTCACTGGAGTGTACTGTAGCAGAGCAGAGGAGAGATCATACGCTTGGCAGCCACTGACTGTGTCACGAAAAGCCTACTGTAGACTAACATAGCCCCCCCCCCAACCGCCTCTGTTTTCCCCTACGCGCCCCCACCCCCCCCCAACCGCCTCTTTGCATATCTTGGGGTGATGCTTCTCTCGGTGTGTGTCTGTCCCAGGGGAGCTGTATCAAACGCAGGACGAGTTCAGTTGCTTTAGTGCAGCTCCAGCGATCACGGAGATAATGACTGGCACACGGAGCGAGGCAGTGGGGGCTCACGCACAGTCCCGTTACATTTCAAAAAGCCCTTGCCGCCTCCCTCCCTCGCCCGCCTCTCTCTCTCTCTCTCTCTTCGTCATCCCCACACGAGTCAGTATGGTGCTCAGATGGGCCACCCAATGTTACAAGCCATCTCCCCCTCCCCCACATTAGTTATTCACTCTCTGTTCTCTCTCCTGCTTATTGATTCATTTGTATTTGTTTTAACACAGTGAGCTCAGAGACCTTAATGCATCACCGCAGGGTATTTCTGTCCATCATATTATCTACACTCTTCATCTCCATGCTCCATGAATCACAGCTCATCTCCTGGGCCATGTTTATGTGCCTCCTCACACAGACCCAGGAGAAAATAATGGTGTAGAGGTGTGTGTGTGTAAGTGTGTGTGTGTGTGTGTAATCAAGCCAATACAAAAATGCAAAATCAAGTCAAAGTCTTCAGCTTGATCGACACATTAAGGGCTTCTCCAGTCGTCGGATGTTTCTCCCTCCCTCCCTCCGTCCCTTCCTCCCTCCCTCCCTCCCGTCACAATAAAGAGGGATCCCTGTGGAGCTCCTCAGCATGACAACATGGTGACGGGGGGGTGACGGGGGGAGCAACAAGTGGCAAATTAAATCAAGGGGAAAGTGGTGATAATACACATCTTTTGACAGGCTCTTATACATTCAACAGCCACTTCCTCTACACCCTCCTCCTAAAATTAGCCCCAAATCCTGCTGTGGGATTTAAGTGGTGATAGCAAGGTCGGCATGAAAGGCTTACATGCTACTGAGTAGTTCAGTGATCATGACGAAGTAAGAGGAGAAAACTAATTCCACTCAGCTTAAAGAGAAAACCATGGGTGAGCTGGACACGTGAATCCACTGTGAATACTGACAGGAAACACTAACGTGGGAACCCGCTGGTTCAGCCTATAGTAAACACAAACACATTATGATTCAGTCTATAGTAGCACAGCCATGACACATGGTGTCACGGGCAAAGTCGTGGAAATGACCGGACCAAAGCGCTGCGTGATGAGTGTACATTTCTTTTATTTTTAATGAATGTCGCCAACAAAACAAGGAAACGACCGTGAAGCTTAACTTGGGCAACAAGGCCACTAACAAAGTCAACTACCCACAAATGCGATAGGAAAAAAGGCTGCCTAAGTATGATTCCCAATCAGAGACAACGATAGACAGCTGCCTCTTATTGAGAACCACACCCGGGCCAAACACAAAGAAATAGAAAACATAGAAACAAAGAAACTAGAATGCCCACCTTAGTCACACCCTGGCCTAACCAAAATAGAGAATAAAAGCCTCTCTGTGGCCAGGGCGTGACACATGGTGCTTTGTTCTGTAGTACACGGTGGAACAGTATCATTCAATGTGTGTAGCTCGAGGGACTATGTCCATGAGATGAGTGTATTGCTATGGCTAAATACATATGTATTACCTTATCAGTGTGTTAATATACAAATGAAATACATATAGTGTTGTACCATGAGGTATAATTGAATTCTGTTGTCTTGACAATCATACATTACTGGCTGTGAATTTGTTGTAAGCAGTAAGTTCTGTTCCTCTGTTTCTGCATAGTCCATCTTATTACATTATCCAGGTGACTAAAGGAATACGAAACTGAATGCTTTCAGTGACAGAACAGCTTCAATGACTACCTTCCTTTACCCGAGCAGGAGGTTAGGAGTTATAGCCATGGTAACGTGGGCTTTAAAAAAGATCACAAACAGATTGTTTTTTTTTTATCTCCAACACATTCAGGTAATTCAAAAGGGAAACGGAGGCAGGCTACAGCGTGATCAGAGCCCAGAGTCAAATACAAAAATCTACGAATCACAAAGCAGACCCACCAAGGGAAGAGAGGAGACAATAGAGTTCATTGATTTACTGTCTTGACAAAACCCACAGTTGTTTAAAAGGCCTGCCTATTTTAACAATAGGGAGGAAACATGTCAGCCTCTGGTTGGTGACTACACGGTGTCAGTTATCTGGTCCCAATGTCACACCTGAGCTGGAGTATGGGGAGTATGGGAGAGAGAGAGAGAGAGAGAGAGAGAGAGAGAGAGAGAGAGAGAGAGAGAGAGAGAGAGAGAGAGAGAGAGAGAGAGAGAGAGAGAGAGAGAGAGAGAGAGAGCGAGAGAGAGAGAGAGAGAGCGCAGGAGGATGGGTGAGAGAGAGAGAGAGAGAGAGAGAGAGAGAGAGAGAGAGAGAGAGAGAGAGAGAGAGAGAGAGAGAGAGAGAGAGATCAGTTTGTTTTGTCCTCTCTCCACATCTGGCCCTGCAATCTAGTGATATCAGCTGCTGCATTGCTATCTGTCTGCCACGCAACACACACTGTCTGCAACCCAGTTGCCGTTTCTTCGACCTCAACTATCTTCTCCTTAACATACACACAGAGAGCTATAACCAACAACACTCTCGAGTCTCTTGCAAATACAAGTCTCCTTTGCGTTGGTAGAAGACCAAACAAACATTGGATTCCTCTCACCTTGACAGAAACGAAGAAGGCCCTCAGTGACTAAATTGCAAACGAACATAAACAACACAGAACAAAGCCATAGTATCATCTCTGGACAACATAACTCCTCTTTGTGTTGGTAGAATATCAAATTAACATTGGAATCGTCTCACCTAAGTGCTTTTAATTTCTATCAAAAAAAAAAAACCAGCACAAAGCCCAAAGCATTGAGTCTCCTCTAGACCCTCAAGGTCATGTGATATGGGAGACAGTGCAGACAATGTGGTGCGGTGTGGAGCCCAGCATCTATCTTCATGCAGCGCTCCCTGCATCCAGCCCAGTCCAGGGTCCACTCCATTACAGCATTAGCCGCTAACATTTTGACATTTGGCTCCATTATTATCAATGAGCAGAGGGGATTGAGCCACCGACATGCTGCATTAGCTTCCTTCATTTCACAGTTGCACGGCTGAAATCCCGCATTAAGACATATCCAACATGGACTGACATGTTAGGAGGAGCGATGAGAAGGCCACTGTTCAGGGGGTTGGAGGGGGGAATGGAAGGATATTGGCATTGAGTTCCAAGAGTGTTGGAGCTTTTGCCTTCCGTGCTCCTAAACAAGAAAGCTTATTCTATTCGGTTTAATTAGCCTGTGGTAATGAAATTAGTCAGAGGCACTGCCACCTTCACTTAATAGAAATCGATCTGTGTTTGGGGGAGTTTATTAAAGCTCGGGAATAATGGGAAGAGGGGATGGAGGGGGTCCACATTTGAGGTACATATTTTTGGGGGAAGCATAGGGGAGTTAAGCTGAGCAGCAGAAGGAGAGAAGGAGTGGTGAGCTAATCACAGACAGACAACTCTCCTCTCCTCAGGTCCCCAAGCCAGATGCATTCTGGGTAGATGAGGAGAGGGGCAGGGTGGTTGCTCATTTATCTAGCCGTCTGGCCAGCTCACCTGGAGTGATGGGGGAGACGTCAGAGAGGCAGGCTGCTATTTCACGCCCTGTTAAGCACTAATGCCGCAACATGCCCTGTGCTCCAATTCTAGGGAACGGGGAGCATTACCGTCCGGTTCTCAAGGTTCTGTCCGTCTGGACTGTAGGCTTGGAGGGGGAGAGGGGAGTAGATGAGATAGGAAGAAAATGGGAGGGAGGGATCAAGAGAGAGAGATTAATCGGGAGAGAGAGGTAGAGAGAGTGGGATGGCCCAGAGAGTGAAAGAGAGAGGAAGAAAAGAGAGAGGGAGTCAGAGAGAGGTGGGAAGAGAGGGAAGGAGAGAGAGAGGGAGTCAGAGAGAGAGGTGGGAAGAGAGGGAAGGAGAGAGGGGAGCCTGCAGAGACAATGGTCTGGAGCAGACAGGACAGTAGCAGGGCACGCGCTGACATCCACTCCCGCTACGCACTGCTGCCTCTTACAGGCTCCTGAAGGCCCCTGACTCCCAGCCCCTCTGCCTCCTTGCCTTACTTCTCTTCTCCTCACTGGAGCCACTGAGCACCACTGGCCTGAACCACCCACAACACTTGTGTTCTCTGTTTGCTAACTCGGGCCTGTGTAACAACCACACAGCTTCTAATAGGTCCTGGCTGCCTGGAGAGAGGAGAGCATTTATACTTAACGGAGCCATGTGAGGAGGCTGCTTATGTAGAGGCTGAAGACTCTGGAGGACTGTGTGTGTGTGTGTGTGTGTGTGTGTGTGTGTGTGTGTGTGTGTGTGTGTGTGTGTGTGTGTGTGTGTGTGTGTGTGTGTGTGTGTGTGTGTGTGTGTGTGTGTGTGTGTGTGTGTGTGTGTGTGTGTGTGTGTGTGTGTGTGTGTGTGTGTGTTCATCTTACCCTGTCATTCTGCCTATCTGGGCACTACTGTTATCCCAATAAGTTTCAATGGTCTGAAATAATGTAGAAGTGAACTTATACAGCTAGCTGTTATTTGTGCCTTATTATATATAATTCATTTTACTGGAGTTCATCTTTAGGGAACTATAGGAAAAATACATTCAGTGTGTGTGGTGTTTAAATAGCGAATCTAACCAGCCGGTCCCTACACGGCAGGCTCTCCTGGAGAGAGTCCCCCTGGCTTGACTGTACTGTGTGTGTGCTCTTCCCTGCCTATACTGTACTATACTGTACTGTACTGTGGTGTACCAGTGCTGAAGGCTAAGGGCAGGACATTTACTTGTGTTTACAGAAAACAGAGCTGAAGATGACTGATGGGTCACAGATCCTGTCCTGTCCTGACTTGGGTTGTAGAGCAACTGATGGATCACCCATCCTCTATGTCTGTTAGGAACTGCACAGGGGGGTGGCTGCACAGGGGGGTGGCTGCACAGGGGGGTGGCTGCACAGGGGGGTGGCTGCACACACACACACACACATATGTCAGCTACTACAGTCACATGGCAGCAGTGTGAACTGTCATATGGCAGCAGTGTGAACAGTCACATGGCAGCAGTGTGAACAGCCACATGGCAGCAGTGTGAACAGCCATATGGCAGCAGTGTGAACAGTCACATGGCAGCAGTGTGAACAGTCATATGGCAGCAGTGTGAACAGTCACATGGTAGCAGTGTGAACAGTCACATGGCAGCAGTGTGAACAGTCACATGGCAGCAGTGTGAACAGTCACATGGCAGCAGTGTGAACAGTCACATGGCAGAAGTGTGAACTGTCATATGGCAGCAGTGTGAACAGTCACATGGCAGCAGTGTGAACTGTCACATGGCAGCAGTGTGAACAGTCACATGGCAGCAGTGTGAACAGTCACATGGCAGCAGTGTGAACAGTCACATGGCAGCAGTGTGAACAGTCACATGGCAGCAGTAGGAACAGTCACATGGCAGCAGTAGGAACAGTCACATGGCAGCAGTGTGAACAGTCACATGGCAGCAGTGTGAACAGTCATATGGCAGCAGTGTGAACAGTCACATGGCAGCAGTGTGAACAGTCACATGGCAGCAGTGTGAACAGTCACATGGCAGCAGTGTGAACAGACACATGGCAGCAGTAGGAACAGTCACATGGCAGCAGTGTGAACAGTCACATGGCAGCAGTGTGAACAGTCACATGGCAGCAGTGTGAACAGTCACATGGCAGCAGTGTGAACAGTCACATGGCAGCAGTGTAGAACAGTCACATGGCAGCAGTGTGAACAGTCACATGGCAGCAGTGTGAACAGTCACATGGCAGCAGTGTGAACAGTCACATGGCAGCAGTGTGAACAGTCACATGGCAGCAGTGTGAACAGTCACATGGCAGCAGTGTGAACAGTCACATGGCAGCAGTGTGAACAGTCACATGGCAGCAGTGTGAACAGTCACATGGCAGCAGTGTGAACAGTCACATGGCAGCAGTGTGAACAGTCACATGGCAGCAGTGTGAACAGTCACATGGCAGCAGTGTGAACAGTCACATGGCAGCAGTGTGAACAAGTGGGCCTCCAGAAAGAGAGGTGTATCTGGGACTCACAGCTGTGTTATCTGCATAATGCAGCCTCCATCTGGAGTTTAAAACAAATCACATTTTATTTGTCACATGCGCGGAATAGAACGGGTGTAGACTTAAACGTGAGAGGCCTGTTTATGAGCCCTTCCCAATGATACAGAGAACAAAACAATACAACAATAGTAACACAAGACAAATAAAATAGTCATGAATGGACGTATATACAAGGAGTACCAGTACCAGATCAATATGCAGAGGTACAAGGTATTTGAGGTAGATATGTACATGAAGGCAGGGTAACGTGACTAGACATCAGGATAGATAATAATACGGTATTTGAGGTAGATATGTACATGAAGGCAGGGTAAAGTAACTAGGTATCAGGATAGATAATAATAAGGTATTTGAGGTAGATATGTACATGAAGGCAGGGTAAAGTAACTAGGTATCAGGATAGATAATAATAAGGTATTTGAGGTAGATATGTACATGAAGGCAGGGTAAAGTGACTTGACATCAGGATAGATAATAATAAGGTATTTGAGGTAGATATGTACATGAAGGCAGGGTAAAGTAACTAGGTATAATAATAAGGTATTTGAGGTAGATATGTACAGGATAAAGTGATAATCAGGATAGATAATAATAAGGTATTTGAGGTAGATATGTACATGAAGGCAGGGTAAAGTGACTTGACATCAGGATAGATAATAATAAGGTATTTGAGGTAGATATGTACATGAAGGCAGGGTAAAGTGACTAGGTATCAGGATAGATAATAATAAGGTATTTGAGGTAGATATGTACATGAAGGCAGGGTAAAGTAAGGATAGATTTGAGGTAGATATGTACATGAAGGCAGGGTAAAGTGACTTGACATCAGGATAGATAATAATAAGGTATTTGAGGTAGATATGTACATGAAGGCAGGGTAAAGTGACTAGGTATCAGGATAGATAATAATAAGGTATTTGAGGTAGATATGTACATGAAGGCAGGGTAAAGTGACGAGGCATCAGGATAGATAATAATAAGGTATTTGAGGTAGATATGTACATGAAGGCAGGGTAAAGTGACGAGGCATCAGGATAGATAATAATAAGGTATTTGAGGTAGATATGTACATGAAGGCAGGGTAAAGTGACGAGGCATCAGGATAGATAATAATAAGGTATTTGAGGTAGATATGTACATGAAGGCAGGGTAAAGTGACTAGACATCAGGATAGATAATAATAAGGTATTTGAGGTAGATACAGTATGTACATGAAGGCAGGGTAAAGTGACTTGACATCAGGATAGATAATAATAAGGTATTTGAGGTAGATATGTACATGAAGGCAGATAAAGTGACTAGACATCAGGATAGATAAAATAACTAGGTATCAGGATAGATAATAATTGACATCAGGATAGATAATAATAAGGTACAATAAAGAACAGAGTAGCAGCAACATATGACGAGTGTAAAAAGTGTGTGAATGTGTGTGTACGTGTGTGTGTGTTTGTGTCGGTATGTGTGTGTGTGTTTGTGTGTGTGTGTGTGTATGCGTTTGTGCTGTCGGTACGCGAGTGTGTTATGTGTGTGTGCATATGCGTATGTCGTGTATGAGAATGTCTATGGGTTATGTGTGAGAGGGTCAGTGTTTGTGTGAGTGTGTGTATATAGTGTGTGTATACACACGCTCTTTACATGACACAGACTGACCAGGTGAATCCAGGTGAAAGTTAAATCCACTTCAATCAGTGTAGATGAAGGGGAGGAGACGGGTTAAAGACATTGTGTATGTGTGCCATTCGTTTTCATTCATTCATCTCCTTTAGTCAAAGCCCAAAAGGAGGAGTATGATCATGGAGCCCCGGTGGCTTCAAAGCCTCTTATTTGTCAAGACATAGCGTCACCTATCCAGGGTTTATATCGACATTGGTTCAGTCCCAGAGTCCCCAGCTTGGAGAGGACTATGGTGTTGAACGCTGAGCTGTAGTCTATCAACAGCATGGTCACATTGTCCAGCTGGGAGAGGGCAGTGTGAAGTGCAATTGAGATTGCATCGTCTGTGGATCAATTGGGGCGGTATGTGACTGGGAGTGTGTCCAGGGTGCTTGGGAGGACGGTGTTGATGTGTGTTATGACCATCCTTTCAAAGCACTTCATAATTACAGATGCTACATTTAGGCAGGTTACCTTAGAGTTCTTGGGAACAGGGACATTGGTGGTCAGGTTGAAACATGTTGGGATTACAGACTGGGACAAGGACAGATTGATAATGTCTGTGAAGACACCTGCCAGCTGGTCTGCGCATGCTTTGAGAACGTGCCCTTGTGATTGTTAACCTGTTTACAAATTTGACTCACATTGGCCAGGGAGAGCGAGATGACACGGTCATCCGGAACAACTGGGGCTTTCAGGCAAGACTCAGTGTTGTATTCCTCGAATCGAGCACAAAAGGAATTTGATCATTTGGGAGTTCTGCATCACTGGGCATCTCACGGCTGGGTTTCCCTTTGTTATCATCTGCAAGCCCTGCCACATACGACGCATATCAGAGCCGGTGTAATAGGATTCCACCTTCCTCCTATATTGTCCTTTTTATATGTGTGATGTCTCGACGGAGGTCCTAGCGGACTTTCTGTATGCGTCCATATCTGTGTCCCGTTTCTTGTAAGCTGTAGTTCAGCCTTTAGCAGAGCGTGGACACTGGCTGTAATCCATGGTTTTAACTAATGTATGTGTTTTCTATCCCAGGCATATATACCAAAACAGCATATTTAACTTGATATGTTTGACATGGAAGTATTTGGGTTCAGCTCACAAATAACCAAAATGATATCTTGACATGTAGACTTAGCACTTTCACAAAGAGTGACATGAATTAATACAACTGTCAGACATTATGGAAGAAACACGTAAGACCCAAATGGTTTTAGCAAGCATGTCCAGAACAAGTTATCAGAGAGTGGCACGTCCAGGCACAGACAACATTGAGCTATTTCCCCTGAGCGACCGTCCTGTAGAGCAGAACAAACACAGAGCTGGAACCCTATTGGACAGTCTGGGGTTTGTCTCTGTCACACACGGCACCCGCCACTCCCTGAGGTATGTGTGTGAGTGTGTGCTTATGTGTAGATGGACACACCCATCCCTGACACCCCTACCCATCCACACTCCTGTGCCTCTGGCACCATTGCCTAGGGCTAAGCCTGCAAGTGAAACAAAACCAGAATTTTCCCCCCAGCCCTATAAAAAAGGAAGGGAGGGGAGTGAAGCAGGCCCTAGAGGCCTGAGAGAAGCTCCTTTTCATGTGTGTCACCGCTGATAAATCAACCATGGTGCCAGCACTGCACCGCTAACCCAGGCTGGCCCGGCGTGAACCCGGTTGAGACTGGGTCTGTGTGGTGTCTGCTGGTTAGGGGGCATAGAGGGGAGTGAGGATAGGGGCAGAATGCGGAGTTGGGCTCAGCATGGTGTGTACTAGCTAGTGAGGGAGGAGAGAAGATTAATGTAGGCTCTGGAGAGCGAAGGCAACATCCTGCAACTTAATAAGGTACAAACAATCGGTTCCTCTCTGCTGCCTTCCCATGGAACAACTATTGTTGTGCTGCATGTTTCCCTGCTCTGCGTGGCTCCTGGGAGATAGCAGGGCTAGGACCCAACTTCAGCATGTAACTTGGCTGTCTCTCCCTTACAGCCAGACGAGGACAACTCAGTGTCGTGTCCAGGTCAGGCCAGGTCCCATACTTCCCTCCCTCCCGAACCTCCTCGTTTCTTACCTCCACTCCCTGGACTTTGAGCTTCATGTGATCCTCCCGCGTGGTCTTCCCATCTTTCCTCTTCTTCCAACAGTAGCCGTCCTTTCTGTACTTCACCTTCTTCCTGTTGTACAAGATCATCGACCCATTCTGTGGCCTGGATCAGAGAGAGAGAGAGAGAGAGAGAGAGAGAGAGAGAGAGAGAGAGAGAGAGAGAGAGAGAGAGAGAGAGAGAGAGAGAGAGAGAGAGAGAGAGAGAGAGAGAGAGAGAGAGAGAGAGAGAGAGAGAGAGAGAGAATTTTAATTCAAAGCCACTGCTGTGGGACTCATTTTAGAGATGTACAAAGTCTCGACACAAGTCTACTGCCAGGCAGAAATGCACCAGTGACTTTAGATGACAAGACTTCTTTATGATGTTTTTCTGCATTCCTCTTCACAGTTTGACAATGAACAAAGCAAACCTTCAGCATACATTTCTCCATATGAAAGTGACACTTCTACCACCGAGTAAATTACATGTAGAACCGGTGTGTGCGAGTTTATGTGCGTGCCTGTGTGTGTATAAAGGCTGAGGCAGCTTTTTTTTTATCTCACATTCATCCAGTGAAATGAGTTGTGGTGGTGTGTGTAAAGTCCCTTGGGGGAAGAAGAGATCTTCCCTCACATTCCATTCATAATTCATCCTCCCTTCATCAGACCACAGCTTCTTGCTTCATAATGATACAATATAATGATATCATGTAACTATTTGATGATAATATGCCTTTACAGCTCCATTTGTCAGACGGGGCGTTTGGAGTACTGTGTTAAAACATGAACAGAAAGAAGGAGGCCGTATCATTCATGAAACATTATTGACTTGCTCAACAATTCGTGCGATGTTGAGCAAGGCTAGCATGTGCTTGGCTGACCAAACACGTGTCAGGGCTCTATATCTTAAATTCATAAACATTCTGTACACACACACACACACACACACACACACACACACACACACACACACACACACACACACACACACACACACACACACACACACACACACACACACACACACACACACACACACACACACACACACACACACACACACACACACACACACACACACACATTGAGGTTGCTGCCTCAGTGCTGGGTGTTGGGGTCTGCCTCTGTTGGGTGCTCATCGTAGCAGCTGTTCAGGCTTGTTAGCCCCATACTCACTGCACACAAGCTACAGTTAAGAGTGCAATCGCTTCTCTCGCCTCTTTTTAAATAAACAAAAGCAAACAAACGCTCAAAACTCTCTACAAAGAAAAAAAAAGACCTTGCTATTTTCAAATGCTACTTTGCGAATAAAAACAAACTGTTTTGCATTTGGTTTGGTGTTGTTGTTTTGTAGTTACACTTTTGTCATGTTTTTATTTATAACGGTGCATCATTTTCCAGGGTTGCTCACGGGACCTGCTTCCTGTTTATCTTGCTATTGCTCATCAATCATCTCCCTTCCCAGGACGTATCTCAGGGGCCAATGGAGAGGGAGAGAGGGGAGGGAGGGAGAGAGGGGGAAATGAAGGAGGGGTCCCACCAGTCCCACTCTGTGGCCCCTGACAGCACCTTCTAATGAGAGACGTCACTCAAACCCTGCCATCCTCAATCCCTCGCTCTTTCTATTCCCCCCCTTCTCCTCTCACCACCAGTCGGTTGGAGCTAGAGATGGGCACCGGGGAATTACCTTCCTCTCCTCCCTCTCTCTCTCTCTCGCTTCATCGGTCTCCAGAGCCCTCACTTTCGCTCTTACTAACTCTCCTCTCTCATTCTGTCATTCCATCGTTCATCCCCCTTTCACTACCTACAAGCTAACATAGGAATCCTTCATGTCTTCTACCGTACATTTACAAATGTGGGATTTTGACGGGGTTTAGTCCTCTGATAAAAGTACTCTCTGGAGGAAACTAGTCTGGTTTATGGCACGTTGTATATCCCCCCGGGTCATCAGCATAGTTGATGGCTCTAATACAATTCTATGAGCAAAGAATCGCTAAGTATTGTGCAGCTATAGGATAATGTACAGTATATGATGATTCAAGCCCTTTGTGACGAATGTCATCCGAAGGTCACCTGGCTGTCTAGGAGACTATTGCAGACTTCAGCACTCTGTCGAGGCAATCATACAATACGATGTCTTCTTAATGAACGCTCGGACACACTGGTTAAATGGATTCTGTCGGGGCATGCTGCTTGTTTCCGTGGAGATGCGTTCTGTTTGCCTTTCAGAAAAACAGGAAGCGTGCGTCTTAGAATGTAGCCTCCAGATTAGACTAAAAGATGGGACGAGAAGAGATGAGGTCGACAATCAAATGTCTGATCTCCTCAAGAGCATTGGAAATTGGGGTGAGGCTTTCGTGTCAGAGGCCCCCGCACCTTATTTATTGGCTCTGTGAAAAGTTATCCACTCAGTTTTTATAGGGAGCCAGTGTTAGGAAGATGCTGTTTCCAATTCAAGACATGCTGGAAAGACATGCTGGACAGACATGCTGCACAGAGCCTTCGATTCCTCTGCTCTCTGAAGTAGCTACGTCTAAAGCACAGGCCTAAAAAGGCACACTTTGCAAAGAAATAGGTTCTCTATCCCTCGTCCTTCCTCCCTCTCTCTCTGTTCTTCACCTACAGTATATCTCTGTAAACTTAGGCGTTTCAATTAATCTTATCAGAATCACACATATTTATACATGGAGGGAAAATGCTAAGTGCTCTGTCATCAAAGCGGTGTGACAGCAGGCCCTCTGTTTCAGAAGCCTAAACGTGCCTGATTATTATGGAAACACAGCACAGTCCCTGACACATGTGCGCACAGACACACGCATGCACATACACACACACACGCATGAACATACACACACACACACATCTCGGTGGCGTGGCGTGTACCAACCGATAATACGCTTTACCCCGTGGATGGTGTACAGCCTGCCCAGTCCTTGAGGAATCATTCATTTACAGAGGTAATGGCATTCACTCAATCAGGTTTGTTCATTAAGAAAAAGTGGGCGAGGGAGAGAGAGAGATATGAGGGAGGTAGGGGGGGACTGTGTCTGCTGCTGAGAATTCACAATGAACCTGGAGGAGAGGAGCCTGGCCCTGAGTTAGTGACTGACAGTAGCTCAGAGAGAGGCTCAGGAGCTCAGTTCCACAGCCATAGATCCACAGGAACCAAGTCCCCTCAGCCAGAGACAGAGAAAGAGAGAGAGAGACTCAGACTTCTCCTATCTGGCCAGCAGAGGGAACTAGTTGCGGTTGGGGCTGATCCTACAGTTACAACTCCCCCACGCTCCATGCATTTGTGACAGTAGCATAGTAGAGCATGAAACATTTACCTTGGTGTTCTAGCTGTAATAGGAGAGCTGCTGCTTCCCCCCTAACACTGGCCCTATTCCCCAGGACACCCCCCGTAACTAAGGCCCTATTCCCCAGGACACCCCCAGTAACACTGGCACTATTCCCCAGGACACCCCCAGTAACACTGGCACTATTCCCCAGGACACCCCCTAACACTGGCCCTATTCCCCAGGACACCCACTAACACTGGCCCTATTCCCCAGGACACCCCCTAACACTGGCCTTATTCCCCAGGACACCCCTATAACACTGGCCCTATTCCCCAGGACACCCCCCTAACACTGGCCCTATTCTCCAGGACAACCTCCTAACACCCTATTCCCCAGGACACCCTCCTAACACCCTATTCCCCAGGACACCCTCCTAACACCCTATTCCCCAGGACACCCCCCTAACACTGGCCCTATTCTCCAGGACACCCTCCTAACACCCTATTTCCCAGGACACCCAGCCTTTGATTAATACCACACTCTGGGTTTTCTCTCTCTACAAACTCGAGAGGAGAGGTAGAGATGAGGCGTCTTTGAAGATCAGGGGGGTGAGCTGGTTGGGCCATGGAGGCACAGTGGAGGCACAGTGGAGGCACAGTGGAGGCACAGGAGGGAGGCACAGGAGGGAGGCAGGAGGGAGGCACAGGAGGGAGGCACAGGAGGGAGGCACAGTGGAGGCACGGAAGGAGGCACAGGAGGGAGGCACAGGAGGGAGGCACAGTAGAGACACAGGAGGGAGGCACAGTAAGGAGGCACAGTAGAGGCACAGTGGAGGCACAGTGGAGGCACAGTGGAGGCACAGGAGGGAGGCACAGTGGAGGCACAGTGGAGGCACAGGAGGGAGGCACAGTAGAGGCACAGGAGGGAGGCACAGTAAGGAGGCACAGTGGAGGCACAGGAGGGAAGCACAGTAAAGGCACAGGAGGGAGGCACAGTAAGGAGGCACAGTGGAGGCACAGGAGGGAGGCACAGTAGAGGCACAGGAGGGAGGCACTGTGGAGGCACAGTGGAGGCACAGGAAGGAGGGTGGAGGCACAGTGGAGGCACAGTGGAGGCACAGGAGAGAGGCACAGTGGAGGCACAGGAGAGAGGCACAGTGGAGGCACAGGAGAGAGGCACAGTGGAGGCACAGTGGAGGCACAGTGGAGGCACAGGAGAGAGGCACAGTGGAGGCACATGAGAGAGGCACAGTGGAGGCACAGGAGAGAGGCACAGTGGAGGCACAGGAGAGGCACAGTGGAGGCACAGGAGAGAGGCACAGTGGAGGCACAGGAGAGAGGCACAGTGGAGGCACAGGAGGGAGGCACAGGAGGGAGGCACAGTGGAGGCACAGGAGAGAGGCACAGTGGAGGCACAGTGGAGGCACAGTGGAGGCACAGGAGGGAGGCACAGGAGAGAGGCACAGTGGAGGCACAGGAGAGAGGCATAGGAGGGAGGCACAGGAGAGAGGCACAGTGGAGGCACAGGAGAGAGGCACAGTGGAGGCACAGGAGAGAGGCACAGTGGAGGCACAGCAGGGAGTCAACCCCTGGTGTTATTAATTACCCATCAGAGCCCTCAGCTGTCATAGTCCTACAACACCAACACCATGTCACCAAAAACACACACGTACAGTTTACTAATGTAGACACACAGGCCCACTACTGGATACATATATAGTACACACACACACACACACACACACACACACACACACACACACACACACACACACACACACACACACACACACACACACACACACACACACACACACACACACACACACACACACACACACACACACACACACACACACACACACATTATGATTTTTTATGATTTTCATACCGTTCCTGTACCATTCCTTATGGTATTATACGGTATTACCAGCAGTGCACACAAGGGGCGCTAATTCTTTCTTTGAAACACAAAACTAATTTAGGCAGCAGGGAAGTTGATCCACACACATCTCGCATCCCGTGGACCCACACGGAGCTGTCAAAACGGCAGGCTTCTACATGTAATATAATTACACTTCAAGAGGTATTCTCTATTAGACGCCACCTCATCTCTCCCCTGTCTGTCTGTCTGCATACAGAGGTGTTAGGCTGCCTGGTACAGTGGTAGCGTAGCGTAGCGTAGCCAGGGTCTATCAGGGTGCATCACGTGTGAATTGATGACTCTGTGATAAGTCTGCCCCTCCAGCGCCTGGCAGAGTGGAGCACACATCAGGAAGTGGGGCGTGCTCTAAAACTACTTTAAATGTAAATCTGCCACGCACAGCACTCGGATTGAGATTCATCGCACCCCAATCTCCCCCTCCGCCGCCAGTGCTCTCTCCCCCGCTCACGTTCTCACGCCGACGCAGAGCCGTGCCTCTCTGAATCCCGGTCGGGCCCGGGGTACGTACCCCTCAGACTGTCAATGAGGAACCAGGAAGAGGGAGTTGGGTCATCATCCCACTACACCGCTCGGCGCAGCGCTCGTAAGCAGCTCCCAGTCTATCTTTCATTACCATTCTGTTCTCTATCTATGCATTACGATGGTGTGAACGTGTAATTACATTCCCATGGTAATTAATCAGGTAGAAAGGTCATGGCAGTACAGGTCAAACTGGTAGAGAAGTTTTATGAGTGAACGTTTGTCAAACACTGTGTCATGTCCTGATTATGTTGGCATTTATAATAACACAATGTGTACCTAGTCTGGTCTACCAGCCTATCACAGAGGGTGATGGGTGGACCCGTGAGTACTGTTTGGGAGACAGGTAAAAAAAGAGTTTGTGACTCCCTTGCTCTCTCTCTCTCTCTTTTTCTCTCTTTTTCTCTCACCCCTTCTCTCTCTGTTTCTCACTCCTTCTCTCTCTCTCTCTCTCTCTACCCTCTCTCTCTCTCTCTCTCTCTCTCTCTCTCTCTCTCTCTCTCTCTCTCTCTCTCCTCTCTCTCTCTCCCTCCCCTCCCCCTCCCCCTCTCTCTCTCCCTCCCCCTCTCTCTCTCTCCCCACTCTGTCTTTCCCTCTCTCTCTCCCCCTCCTTCTATCTCTGCTGCCTGCCACACAACTCAGGCCTCTGCCTTCCAGCCACAAAACAGATGGTCCCAGAACACTTATCTCAATGGAAAAATCACAGCCAATTTAAAAATAATATAAATTACACTCTGTGTAGCTCCACGTCTGTGCCTCCTGTCCCTAAAAGACCTACAACAGTGGATAAGAAGCGAAGGGGGGGGGGGCAGGGTGTCAATTCCCTTATCTCACCCCCAGCAGCCCTGCAGAGTGAGAGAGAGGGCTGATGACTGGGGGTGATGCTAGGCTGATAGTGGCTAAGCTCGTTTCATGCACGTTTCAGCCTGTTCAGGAAGGCAGGCTGCTGGCGTACTGTACGTATGAATGGCACACTGGCCAGACTAAGCGCTCTCTCTGAGCCTCCAGTCCCTACACTGGAGGACAGGGTTACCACGTCATTTACAAACATCCATGGAGCACCATGAGCTGTGCATTGTGTACATACGGCATATAGGTTGCCCTGCACAATGTACTGAGGCTGATATGCAGTATGAATAGACAAATGGATGAGTTGTCATGGTTATGGCTTCACTGGCTCTGTTGTCATCATATGTCAGTTCATGTTTCTGGAAATGTGTGTGCAGCGTGTGTGTGTTGTGTCGCATGCATTAATTATAACTTCAACGTCAGGTCATGTGGTCTTCTCACGTTTCTTCTGTACATGTGTGCAGGAGAGGGCGGCAGGTAGCCTAGTGGTAGCCTAGTGGTTAGAGTGTAGAGGCTGCAGGTAGCCTAGTGGTAGCCTAGTGGTTAGAGTGTAGAGGCGGCAGGTAGCCTAGTGGTAGCCTAGTGGTTAGAGTGTAGAGGCGGCAGGTAGCCTAGTGGTAGCCTAGTGGTTAGAGTGTAGAGGCGGCAGGTAGCCTAGTGGTTAGAGTGTAGAGGCGTCAGGTAGCCTAGTGGTTAGAGTGTAGAGGCTGCAGGTAACCTAGTGGTTAGAGTGTAGAGGCTGCAGGTAGCCTAGTGGTTAGAGTGTAGAGGCTGCAGGTAGCCTAGTGGTTAGAGTGTAGAGGCTGCAGGTAGCCTAGTGGTTAGAGTGTAGAGGCTGCAGGTAGCCTAGTGGTTAGAGTGTAGAGGCTGCAGGTAGCCTAGTGGTTAGTTTGTAGTGGCTGCAGGTAGCCTAGTGGTTAGAGTGTAGAGGCTGGAGGTAGCCTAGTGGTTAGAGTGTAGAGGCTACAGGTAGCCTAGTGGTTAGAGTGTAGAGGCTGCAGGTAGCCTAGTGGTTAGTTTGTAGTGGCTGCAGGTAGCCTAGTGGTTAGAGTGTAGAGGCTGGAGGTAGCCTAGTGGTTAGAGCGTTGGACTAGTAACAGAAAGGTTGCAAGATCGAAATCCCGAGCTGACAAGGTAAAAATCTGTCGTCCTGCCCCTGAACAAGGCAGTTAACCCACTGTTCCTAGGCCGTCATTGAAAATAAGAATTTGTTCTTAACTGACTTGCCTAGTAAAATAAAGGTAAAATAAAAAATAAATATGCATAGCATTATGCTTCTGATTCATACTTTCCTTTATCCAGCTGCTACTCTTCTCTAACTGTGGTACATGGATCCAGTGTAAATGAGGAGACCGAGGTCAGTGTGACTCCCACTGAATGGCTCAACTCACGCTGTGTGAGGATTCTTCTGCAGCAACACAGCACAGCCTTATTATGGCATACTGTAGAGAGGATGCCTTTGTCTCCTACAATCAGGCTGCAGCGAATATCATAATGTCTCATTTTAGGGATCCCTGATGATCTTCTTGGTTTTCCTGCGAACCCTGGTGTTGTAGGTGTCCTGGAGGGCAGGCAGTGAGCCCCCAATGGTGCGTTCGGCTGAGCAAACCACCCTCTGTAGAGCATTGTGGTCAGCGGCGGTGGAGTTGCCGTACCAGGCTGTGATGCAGAACACTGTGAGGGCCTCTGGAACAGGCTGGATTTCTGAACCATTTCAGCTGCTAGTAGATGTGCACGCCAAGGAGCTTGACTTTTGTTTCCACGGCGGCCCCATTGATGAGAAAGTGAGTGTGCCCAATCTTGTTCCTCCCAAAGTTCACAATCAGCTCCATTGTTTTGTTGTCGTTGAGGGAGAGGTTGTTTACCTGGCACCATGCCGTCAGAGCACCTGCCTCCCTGTAGGCCGTCTAGTTGTTGTTGATATTCAGGCTTATTCCTGGAGTGTCATCAGCCAACTAGATGATAGAGTTAACAGTGTGAGGCCACGCAGTAACGCAGTAATGGGTATACAGAGAGTAGAGCAGGGAACTGAGGACACGTGCTTGTTATGGCCCCCGTGTTGAGAATGAGTGTCGAGTGAGGTAATGCTGCCTACCTTCAGCACCTGGGAGGCCCGTCTACAGTCCAGGACCCAGTCGTATGAGGAGTTCAGACCCAGGGCTGTGAGCTCTGTGGTGACCTTAGAGGGCACTATGGTGTTGAATGCCGAGCTGTAGTCGATGAACAGCATCCTCACATATGCATTCCTTTTTGTCCCGATGGGCGAGGGCAGTGTGCAGTGAAATGGCGACTGCGTCGTCAGTGGATCCGTCAGGCCAGGAGGCGAATTGGAGAGGGTTGAGTGTGTCGGGGTGGGAGGAGGTGATGCAGTCTTTGATTAGACTCTCGAAGCACTTCATGGTGACGCAAGTGAGTGCTACAGGTCAGGAGTCATTCAGTAACTTTCCTTTTCTTCGGAACGGGGATGATATTGGACATCTTGAACCAGGTGGGGATCAAAGTTGGCGCAGGAGGGTAGGGTTGCCGTCTTACTGGCTCTTAACCAAACCTGCTATTTTGTTTGTTTTTTGCGTTGTTCGTAAATTGTTTTGTACATAATGTAGCTGCTACTGTCTCTGACAGAAAAGAGCTTCTGGACATCAGAACTGGGATGTGTCTGACATGAGGGATATACTATGGACACCCAACCAGGACCAGATCCCTGTGATTCGCTGGAAAAGGAAACGCAGGTTTCGCGGAAAGAGATCAGGATGCCTTTGCCTTCCGTTCTGCTAGCTAACGTTCAATCGCTGGAAAATAAATGGGGACGAACTGAAAGCATGTGTATCCTACCAACATTACAAACTGTAATATCTTATGTTTCACCGACATTCAGAACATACAGCTGACGGGTTACACTCTATCGGCAGGACAGAACAGCAGCCTCTGGTAAGACACGGGGCGGGGGCCAATGCATATTTGTAAACAATAGCTGGTGCACGATATCTAAGGAAGTCTCAGGGTTTTGCTCGCCTGAGGTAGAGTATCTCATGATAAGCTGTAGACCACACTATCTACCTAGAGAGTTTTCGTCTGTGTTTTTTGTCTACATACCACCACAGACCGAGGCTGGCACTAAAACCGTACTCAATGAGCTGTATTCCGCCATCAGCAAACAGGAAAACAAACAGGAAAACGATCATCTAGAGAAGGCGCTTCTTGTGGCCGGGAACTTTAATGCAGGGAAACTTAAATCAGTTTTACCTCATTTCTATCAGCATGTGCAACCAGAGGGAAAGACATTCTAGACCACCTTTACTTAACACAGAGAGACACATACAGAGCTCTCCCTGAACTCCACCTTTACTTAACACACAGAGACACATACAGAGCTCTCCCTGAACTCCACCTTTACTTAACACACAGAGACACATACAGAGCTCTCTCCCTGGACTCCACCTTTACTTAACACACAGAGACACATACAGAGGTCTCCCTGAACTCCACCTTTACTTGACACACAGAGACACATACAGAGCTCTCTCCCTGGATTCCACACACAGAGACACATACAAAGCTCTCCCTCGCTCTCCATTTGGTAAATCCAACCACAACTCTATCCTCCTGATTCCTGCTTACAAGCTAAAATGAAAGCAGGAAGCACCAGTGACTCGGTCTATAAAAAAATGGTCAGATGAAGCAGATGCTAAACTACAGGACTGCTTTGCTATCACAGACTGGAACATGTTCCAGGATTCTTCCGATGACATTGAGGTGTACACCACATGGCTTTATCAATAAGTACATTGAGGACGTCGTCCCCACAGTGACTGTACGTACACCAACCAGAAGCCATGGATTACAGGCAACATTCACACTGAGCTAAAGGGTAGAGCTGCAGCTTTCAAGCTTTCAACCCGGAAGCTTACAATAAATCCTGCTATGCCCTGCGACGAACCATCAAACAGGCAAAGCGTCAATACAAGACTAAGATTGAATCATACTACACCGGGTCTGACGCTTGTCAGATGTTACAGGGCTTGCAAACTATTACAGACTACAAAGTGAAGCACAGCCGAGAGCTGCCCAGTGACACGAGCCAACCAGACGAGCTAAATAATGTTTCTATGCTCGCTTCGAGGCAAGCAACACTGAAACATGCATGAGAGCATCAACTCTCGGCTGTGTGATCACGCTCTCAGCAGCCGACGTGAGTAAGATCCCCCCCACGCTGCTGCTACTCTCTGTTATTATCTAAGCATAGCCACTTTAATAACTCTACCTATATTTACATAATTACCTCAATTACCTCAACACCGGTGCATCCCGCACATTGACACACTGACTCGGTACCAGTACCTCCTGTATAAAGCCCCGCTATTGTTATCTACTGATGTTCTTTAATTATATGGTATTCTTATATCTTACTTTTTGGGCGCTTTTCTTAAAACTGCATTGTTGGTTAAGGGCTTGTAAGTATGCACTTCACTGTACGGTCTACACCTGTTGAGTTCGGCGAATGTGACAAATAAAATTTGATTTGATAATGGCCTGCCCTAGAATGAGAGAAAACACAACAGCCAGCTGGTCTGCACATGTTCTCAGGGCGCGCCTAGGGACGCCGTCTGGGCCGCCTTGCGAGGCTTAACAGTGTTTGAATGACTTACATTAGTCCTCCGCGGAGAACGTAAGTACACAGACCTCGTTGTCTTCAGGGGGCTCTCCTCGACAGCTCCGAGTCGTCGTTGTGCTCGAAAGCGTGAGAAAAAGGTGTTTAGCTTGTCCAGTAGGGCAGCGTTGGTGTCCGCGACGTGGATGGCTTTCGTTTTGTAATCCGTGATCGTTAGGAGCCCCTGCCACATGCGCCTCGTGTGCGACTCGGCCCGAGGCGCCGCCATCCGTCGGAGCCATCGTCTGTCATCTTAACTTAGAAGTCACTTCTAAGTTACGGATACTCTCAGCTGAGTATCAGGGCCAAAACAGAGTCTTTTATCTGGCATGTTTAATCTTTCTTTCCATCTTTCCATAATCATGCTTAAAGAAAGATGAGAGATGGAGAGAGAGAACGAGAAACAAGGGAGAGGGGAAAGGCAAGCAGCCTATCAACCTGCGGATCAAACCACTCTCCTCTCACAGTTAAGGCAATAACTGTAGCAGGAAACATGGCAGATTGATGAAGGAGGCAATGTGAGGAAGCAGAGCAGTTAACTTCAGTTTCACTGACAATCATCATCCCAGCCCAGCTCAACAGATAGGATAGCTGCTCACTGCCTGGCTGACAAGATCACATTATTCCACTACATAATCCACTGGCTTAGACAGACTGCATCGGTCCCTGTTTTCTGATTCAACAGTTTCATACGGTCTTCAGTAAAACTAGAACTTTGCTCTGTAGGACTAGCTCCTTAAGCAACCAACAGTCATGCTAAAAGCTACTCGTTGTGAAATCCTCTCTCCCTGTATGAAGAATATAGGTGGAGATTAAATATAAAAGCAGAGCAGGAGAGGACCTCTGACTGGAGAGGAGCCGGTGTATGGGATGACTCTGACTGGAGAGGAGCCGGTGTATGGGATGACTCTGACTGGAGAGGAGCCGGTGTATGGGATGACTCTGACTGGAGAGGAGCCGGTGTATGGGATGACTCTGACTGGAGAGGAGCCGGTGTATGGGATGACTCTGACTGGAGAGGAGCCGGTGTATGGGATGACTCTGACTGGAGAGGAGCCGGTGTATGGGATGACTCTGAATGGTCTGGGACTCTGGAGTCTGGCACAGGTGACAGTGTTGATGAGGGGAGCGCTTGTCCATCCGTCCAGAGAACCAGAGAGGGTCCAAGGACAGGCTGCCCTGCCCGTCACGCCTCATGCCAGACTGACCTCATACTGCAGATCACCTGGGCATGCCTCTCATTCCCTCTTCCAGCCCTGTCACCTCAGTGCTATCACCGTCCTACAAAACAGACCGAACCCATCGATCCCCCTATGACTGAGCCAGCTATTGAGCCTCATGATTCATTTACACTGCCCTCCTGTCCGTCTTGTAAAAATAGCCAAAAAAGAAAGAAATAACGTGTAGACTATAAAGAAAGTGAGGAGGAGGAGTAGGTCATCAGAAAACTCTAGTTTAAAAGTGAAAGAGAACAACAGAATGAAGGCTGGGGCCTTACAAGCTTACTGGTCATAAAAACATCACAGAATCCTCTCTGTCACACAAACCTAGGGAAGAGAGAGAGAGAGGGAGAGGGGGGAGGATGGAGGGAGAGAGAGAGAGAGAGGGGAGGAGGATGGAGAGGGGGGAGGATGGAGAGAGAGAGAGAGAGAGAGAGAGAGAGAGAGAGAGAGAGAGAGAGAGAGAGAGAGAGAGAGAGAGAGAGAGAGAGTGGATGCCAGGCGGTGGTGGGGAGGGCTGTAATTCTGTGTGCTGGAGCGAATCAGAAAGTCTATCCCACCTTTCACCTGGGATTCACAGCTCTCTCTAGAGCTAGACCCTGTCTGTCTGCTGGTCATCATACCAACCCTGTCTGCTACACCCGGTCACCATACCAACCACCCTGAGGCACCACGGGATTAATTGGAGCCCAGGGCTCAGCGGAGGCTCAGGCAGAGATATAGCCCGCGTCCCCTATGGGCCCTGGTCAGAAGTAGTGCACTACATAGGGAACAGGGTGCCATTTGTGATGCAACATAGAGGCAGAGGTAGAGGCAGGGACAGAGGTAGAGGCAGGGACAGAGGTAGAGGCAGGGACAGAGGTAGAGGCAGGGACAGAGGTAGAGGCAGGGACAGAGGCAGGGACAGAGGCAGGGACAGGGAGGGACAGAGGCAGAGGGAGGGACAGAGGCAGAGGGAGGGAGACAGAGGCAGAGACAGAGGCAGAGACAGAGGCAGAGAGAGAGGCAGAGAGAGAGGGAGAGGCAGAGACAGAGGCAGATGGAAAGGGAGAGACAGAGGTAGAGGCAGAGGGAGAGACAGAGGGAGAGACAGAGGGAAAGGGAGAGGCAGGGACAGAGGCAGGGACAGAGGCAGGGACAGAGGCAGGGACAGAGGCAGAGGGAGACAGAGACAGAGGCAGAGGGAGAGAGAGACAGAGGGAGAGAGAGACAGAGGGAGAGGCAGAGACAGAGGGAGAGGCAGAGGGATAGAGAGAGAGAGAGAGCGAGAGAGAGAGAGAGAGGACATCACATTAGTCATGGTCAACTGTCAATTGCCATATAGCAATTTTGGATGGATCAAATCGAATTTCACAACATGCTTCCATTTCGGCGCCAATACATAATGCTCTATCTAGCATGTTGCAATACATAATGCTCTATCTAGCATGTTGCAATACATAATGCTCTATCTAGCATGTTGCAATACATAATGCTCTATCTAGCATGTTGCAATACATAATGCTCTATCTAGCATGTTGCAATACATAATGCTCTATCTAGCATGTTGCAATACATAATGCTCTATCTAGCATGTTGCAATACATAATGCTCTATCTAGCATGTTGCAATACATAATGCTCTATCTAGCATGTTGCAATACATAATGCATCTAGCATGTTGCAATACATAATGCTCTATCTAGCATGTTGCAATACATAATGCTCTATCTAGCATGTTGCAATACATAATGCTCTATCTAGCATGTTGCAATACATAATGATCTATCTAGCATGTTGCAATACATAATGCTCTATCTAGCATGTTGCAATACATAATGCTCTCTATCTAGCATGTTTGCAATACATAATGCTCTATCTAGCATGTTGCAATACATAATGCTCTATCTAGCATGTTGCAATACATAATGCTCTATCTAGCATGTTGCAATACATAATGATCTATCTAGCATGTTGCAATACATAATGCTCTATCTAGCATGTTGCAATACATAATGCTCTATCTAGCATGTTGCAATACATAATGCTCTCTAGCATGTTGCAATACATAATGCTCTATGTAGCATGTTGTAATACATAATGCTCTATCTAGCATGTTGCAATACATAATGCTCTATCTAGATGTTGCAATACATAATGCTCTATGTAGCATGTTGCAATACATAATGCTCTATCTAGCATGTTGCAATACATAATGCTCTATCTAGCATGTTGCAATACATAATGCTCTATCTAGCATGTTGCAATACATAATGCTCTATCTAGATGTTGCAATACATAATGCTCTATCTAGCATGTTGTAATATATAATGCTCTATCTAGCATGTTGCAATACATAATGCTCTATCTAGCATGTTGCACCCCAACTATGCAGGACATGCCTGGACTGAATCCATTCCACCATGGCAGATGCTGTCTATTTCTCTGGGACCAGTATGGTTCTATCTAACATGAACACAAACTGTGACACAAGCTGTAGAATATCCCATAAATAAGGAAGTGGATCACAGTGAGACATTCAATACACAAATGGAGGGTAGGGGGCAGTCTGTCTATATGACACCATAAGTAATCTTGTCACAGTGCTGCTGACAGTAAGTGAAAAGAGGGGTAGCAGCTAGGGGGGAGTATGATGGGATATGAGACAGAGCCAGAGTGGCTGACTGTTAGAACTCGTAATAGTGTTAGTCCCAGCGGCTCCAGCCAGTCCAGTCCAGTGTCCAGTCCAGCCAGAGTCCAGTCAAGCGTCCAGTCCAGCCAGTGTCCAGTCCAGTCCAGCCAGTGTCCAGTCCAGTGTTCAGTCCAGCCAGTGTCCAGTCCAGTCCAGCCAGTGTCCAGTCCAGTGTCCAATCCAGCCAGTGTCCAGTCCAGTCCAGCCAGTGTCCAGTCCAGTGGCCAGTCCAGCCAGTGTCCAGTCCAGTCCAGTCCAGCCAGTGTCCAGTCCAGTGTCCAGTCCAGCCAGTGTCCAGTCCAGCCAGTGTCCAGTCCAGTCCAGCCAGTGTCCAGTCCAGTCCAGCCAGTGTCCAGTCCAGTGTCCAGTCCAGTGTCCAGTCCAGTCCAGTGTCCAGTCCAGTCCAGCCAGTGTCCAGTCCAGTCCAGCCAGTGTCCAGTCCAGTCCAGTGTCCAGTCCAGTCCAGCCAGTGTCCAGTCCAGTCCAGTGTCCAGTCCAGTCCAGCCAGTGTCCAGTCCAGTGTCCAGTCCAGCCAGTGTCCAGTCCAGTGTCCAGTCCAGCCAGTGTCTAGTCCATCGGATCAGAGGAGATGAGAGGCCAGTTAGTCTATTTCCCTTGTTGTGTTTATGTATGGTGACCTCTGACCCTGGCCCCTGGGTGGTACTGGGCTGCTTTGTCAGAGAGAGAGTGCTCTGGTACACTCACATGCATTAGCAGGGGGCAAGACCTCAAACAGACCACACTCACGACACTATACCCTCTCATGCTGTACTGGGGAGGCTAAGGACCTATACCCCTCAACTATTTCACTCTCTCTCTCTTTATTGGTATCTGTCTCTCTCTGTAGGTTATGGAGAGGAATAGCAATGTATGCCTGTGTTTGTCAACCCACCATCCCATCTAGCGCACACACACACACGAACGCACACACACATTTGATCATAGAACCTCTGACTTTTCATTTTCTGAGCCCAGTGGGCCATGCAACCCCCACACACTCTAGATCATATATACATCCGCCGCTCACACACACACACACACACACACACACACACACACACACACACACACACACACACACACACACACACACACACACACACACACACACACACACACACACACACACACACACACACACACACACACACACACACACACACACACACACACACACACACACACACATCTTGTCCTTACAGTATAATACACCCAGCATTTCCTACAGAGGATGAAGACAGAGCAAACAGACATGATACAATGACTATGTAACAATACTTTCCAGCAAGCCTCTCCGTAACCATTCCATGTTTTATCCTCAGTCTGGCACAGAGCATGACTTTACACATGTCCATACCAGCTTGCTAAAATACCAAGCAGGCAAGCAGCGCTGTCATACCTGCCCAACTGAGTGACTATATCCCCATATTTGACACTCCAGTGCTCTGTTACTGCAGAAAGAAGACAGAGGTAACATCTAGTAAGGAGACAGATGATACATCTAGTAAGGAGCCAGAGGTAACATCTAGTAAGGAGACACACGTAACATCTAGTAAGGAGCCAGAGGTAACATCTAGTAAGGAGCCAGAGGTAACATCTAGTAAGGAGACACAGGTAACATCTAGTAAGGAGACACAGGTAACATCTAGTAAGGAGACACAGGTAACGTCTAGTAAGGAGACAGAAGTAACATCTAGTAAGGAGCCAGAGGTAACATCTAGTAAGGAGACACACGTAACATCTAGTAAGGAGCCAGAGGTAACATCTAGTAAGGAGACACACGTAACATCTAGTAAGGAGACACAGGTAACATCTAGTAAGGAGACAGAAGTAACATCTAGTAAGGAGACAGAAGTAACATCTAGTAAGGAGCCAGAGGTAACATCTAGTAAGGAGACACACGTAACATCTAGTAAGGAGACACAGGTAACACCTAGTAAGGAGACGGAGGTAACATCTAGTAAGGAGCCAGAGGTAACATCTAGTGAGGAGCCAGATGTAACATCTAGTGAGGAGACAGATGTAACATCTAGTAAGGAGCCAGATGTAACATCTAGTAAGGAGACAGATGATACATCTAGTAAGGAGCCAGAGGTAACATCTAGTAAGGAGCCAGAGGTAACATCTAGTAAGGAGACACACGTAACATCTAGTAAGGAGACACAGGTAACATCTAGTAAGGAGCCAGAGGTAACATCTAGTAAGGAGCCAGAGGTAACATCTAGTAAGGAGACACAGGTAACATCTAGTAAGGAGACACAGGTAACATCTAGTAAGGAGACACAGGTAACATCTAGTAAGGAGACACAGGTAACATCTAGTAAGGAGCCAGAGGTAACATCTAGTAAGGAGCCAGAGGTAACATCTAGTAAGGAGACACAGGTAACATCTAGTAAGGAGACACAGGTAACATCTAGTAAGGAGACACAGGTAACATCTAGTAAGGAGACAGAAGTAACATCTAGTAAGGAGCCAGAGGTAACATCTAGTAAGGAGCCAGAGGTAACATCTAGTAAGGAGCCAGAGGTAACATCTAGTAAGGAGAAACACGTAACATCTAGTAAGGAGACACAGGTAACATCTAGTAAGGAGACAGAAGTAACATCTAGTAAGGAGACAGAAGTAACATCTAGTAAGGAGCCAGAGGTAACATCTAGTAAGGAGACACACGTAACATCTAGTAATGAGACACAGGTAACAACTAGTAAGGAGAAAGAGGTAACATCTAGTAAGGAGACACAGGTAACATCTAGTAAGGAGACACAGGTAACATCTAGTAAGGAGACACAGGTAACATCTAGTAAGGAGCCAGAGGCAACATCTAGTAAGGAGCCATAGGCAACATCTAGTAAGGAGCCATAGGCAACATCTAGTAAGGAGCCAGAGGTAACATCTAGTAAGGAGCCAGAGGTAACATCTAGTAAGGAGACACAGGTAACATCTAGTAAGGAGACAGAGGCAACATCTAGTAAGGAGCCAGAGGCAACATCTAGTAAGGAGCCAGAGGCAACATCTAGTAAGGAGCCAGAGGCAACATCTAGTAAGGAGACACAGGTAACATCTAGTAAGGAGACACAGGCAACATCTAGTAAGGAGCCAGAGGCTACATCTAGTAAGGAGCCAGAGGCAACATCTAGTAAGGAGCCAGAGGCAACATCTAGTAAGGAGCCAGAGGCAACATCTAGTAAGGAGCCAGAGGCAACATCTAGTAAGGAGCCAGAGGCAACATCTAGTAAGGAGCCAGAGGCAACATCTAGTAAGGAGCCAGAGGCAACATCTAGTAAGGAGCCAGAGGTAACATCTAGTAAGGAGCCAGAGGTAACATCTAGTAAGGAGCCAGAGGTAACATCTAGTAAGGAGCCAGAGGTAACATCTAGTAAGGAGCCAGAGGCAACATCTAGTAAGGAGCCAGAGGCAACATCTAGTAAGGAGCCAGAGGCAACATCTAGTAAGGAGCCAGAGGCAACATCTAGTAAGGAGCCAGAGGTAACATCTAGTAAGGAGACACAGGTAACATCTAGTAAGGAGCCAGAGGTAACATCTAGTAAGGAGCCAGAGGTAACATCTAGTAAGGAGCCAGAGGTAACATCTAGTAAGGAGCCAGAGGTAACATCTAGTAAGGAGCCAGAGGTAACATCTAGTAAGGAGCCACAGTTAACATCTAGTAAGGAGACACACGTAACATCTAGTAAGGAGCCAGAGGTAACATCTAGTAAGGAGACAGAATTAACATCTAGTAAGGAGACAGAGGTAACTAGATAAAGAGAGTATGTCTCTCTGTGTGTAACTAGGGAAAGAGTATGTCTCTCTGTGTGTAACTAGGGAAATAATATGTATAACTAGCTAAAGAGTATGTCTCTATGTGTAACTAGCTAAAAGTATGTATCTATGTATGTCTCTCTGTGTAACTAGGAAAGAGTGTCTCTCTGTGTGTATCTAGGTAAACTAGGATGTCTCTCTGTGTGTAAAGGGAAAGAGTAGGTAACTAGGTAAAGTATGTCTCTAGGGAAAGAGGATGTCTCTCTGTGTGTAACTCTGACTATGTCTCTCTGTGTGTATCTAGGGAAAGAGGATATCTCTCTGTAAACTAAGGAAAGAGTAGTCTCTATGTGTGTAACTAGCTAAAACTAGAGTATGAACTCTCTCTGTGTAACTAACTAGGCAAAGAGTATGTCTAACTGTGTGTCACTAGGTAAAGAGTATGTCTCTCTGTGTGTAACTAGGTAAAGAGTATGTCTCTCTGTGTGTAACTAGGTAAAGTCTCTCTGTGTGTAACTAGGTAAAGAGTATGTCTCTCTGTGTGTATCTAGGGAAAGAGGATGTCTCTCTGTGTGTAACTCGGTAAAGACTATGTCTCTCTGTGTGTATCTAGGGAAAGAGGATATCTCTCTGTGTGTAACTAGGTAAAGAGTATGTCTCTCTGTGTGTAACTAAGGAAAGAGTATGTCTCTCTGTGTGTAACTAGGTAAAGAGTATGTCTCTATGTGTGTAACTAGCTAAAGAGTATGTCTCTCTGTGTGTAACTAGGGAAAGAGTATGTCTAACTAGCTAAAGAATATGTCTCTCTGTGTGTAACTAAGGAAAGAGTATGTCTCTATGTGTGTAACTCTATGTGTGTGTACTAGCTAACTAGAAAGTATGTCTCTATGTGTGTAACTAGCTAAAGAGTATGTCTCTATGTGTGTAACTAGCTAAAGAGTATGTCTCTCTGTGTGTAACTAAGGAAAGAGTATGTCTCTCTGTGTGTAACTAGCTAAAGAGTATGTCTCTATGTGTGTAACTAGGGAAAGAGTATGTCTCTCTGTGTGTAACTAGGGAAAGAGTATGTCTCTCTGTGTGTAACTAGGTAAAGAGTATGTCTCTCTGTGTGTAACTAGGTAAAGAGTATGTCTCTCTGTGTGTAACTAGGTAAAGAGTATGTCTCTCTGTGTGTATCTAGGTACAGAGTATGTCTCTCTGTGTGTAACTAGGGAAATAGTATGTCTCTGTGTGTAACTAGGTAAAGAGTATGTCTCTGTGTGTAACTAGGTAAAGATTATGTCTCTCTGTGTGTAACTAGGTAAAGAGTATGTCTCTCTATGTGTAACAAGGGAAGTGTATGTCTCTCTGTGTGTAACTAGGTAAAGAGTATGTCTCTCTGTGTGTAACTAGGGAAAGAGTATGTCTCTCTGTGTGTAACTAGGTAAAGAGTATGTCTCTCTGTGTGTAACTAGGGAAAGAGTATGTCTCTCTGTGTGTAACTAGGGAAAGAGTATGTCTCTCTGTGTGTAACTAGGGAAAGAGTATGTCTCTCTGTGTGTAACTAGGGAAGGAGTATGTCTCTCTGTGTGTAACTAGGTACAGAGTATGTCTCTCTGTGTGTAACTAGGGAAAGAGTATGTCTCTCTGTGTGTAACTAGGGAAAGAGTATGTCTCTCTGTGTGTAACTAGGTACAGAGTATGTCTCTCTGTGTGTAACTAGGGAAAGAGTATGTCTCTCTGTGTGTAACTAGGTAAAGAGTATGTCTCTCTGTGTGTAACTAGGGAAAGAGTATCTCTCTCTGTGTGTAACTAGGGAAAGAGTATGTCTCTCTGTGTGTAACTAGGGAAAGAGTATGTCTCTCTGTGTGTAACTAGGGAAGGAGTATGTCTCTCTGTGTGTAACTAGGTACAGAGTATGTCTCTTTGTGTGTAACTAGGGAAAGAGTATGTCTCTCTGTGTGTAACAATGGAAAGAGTATGTCTCTCTGTGTGTAACTAGGTACAGATTATGTCTCTCTGTGTGTAACTAGGGAAAGAGTATGTCTCTCTGTGTGTAACTAGGGAAAGAGTATGTCTCTCTGTGTGTAACTAGGTACAGAGTATGTCTCTCTGTGTGTAACTAGGTAAATAGTATGTCTCTCTGTGTGTAACTAGGTACAGAGTATGTCTCTCTGTGTGTAACTAGGGAAAGAGTATGTCTCTCTGTGTGTAACTAGGTAACTTGCAAAGGAAGTAATCTTTCCATGCTCTGTATATCTGAACCTAGATGTGTTATTCATAAACACATGCAGTAGTTGCTAGTATTGTTAAGACACATACAAGTCACTAATATCCCTTTAAACATCCTCTCCAACAAGATGTGAGAAGAAGACAAAGCCTGGGAGAGACTCACTGCCAATTTGAGATCCAAATAAAACTGGCTGAGAAAATGCAAGCCTCATCTAATGTAACTCCTCCGATACAAACAGACACACACACACACACACACCCCCCTGAACTTAGAGTTATGTCCCTAATGGTGTATATGTAGACACTTATAGAGCCCCTGATACACAGTGATAAACAGACACATTCTGCTCCAGTGTGTGTGTGTGTGTGTGTGTGTGTGTGTGTGTGTGTGTGTGTGTGTGTGTGTGTGTGTGTGTGTGTGTGTGTGTGTGTGTGTGTGTGTGTGTGTGTGTGTGTGTGTGTGTGTGTGTGTGTGTGTGTGTGTGTGTGTTCTGTAGAATAGATGATGTAGATGCAGATATGCAGCAGCCAAAGTCAGGTACAAAGGAATCCCACCAGAGAGAGAGATGATCCCAGTCCCTTACAGTACTGGATGACAGGCCTGGCCATGAAGAACAAACAACACTATACAGTATAATGCAGCCAATTCCCAGAAAGGCAGAGGGGCAGAGAGACAGAGAGACAGAGAGAGGGGTTGGTATGTGTTAATAAAGAACAACGTGAAGGGAGGAGGCTAATGGGAGATCTAGCCAAATAATGAGGGTATTGAGAAGCAAGCAGCTGAGCCTGAACTGTGGCAACAGAAAACACACAAGGGCAATCTGGAGGGAGTAGCCCACATATCCCAGCCCAGCCCAGCAAGGCTAGTTCTTTCTGCGGCCAACTGTAAAGCCCAGTAGCTGGCATGTTAACACAATTCTCTTTGGACCAGCTCACTTATTCTGATCAACTGTTGGGGTACAATCATGGGCTGTGAATCTAAACCTTCTCCCTTGACATTTAGCCTCACACTCCACATTTTATCAGTGAGAAAGATTGTGTGCGTGTGTGTCTACTGTGGGATTAAATATCTTTCCCTGACATTTAGCCTTGCGATCAGACGGACAGAGGGGCATCATGGGAATGCCAATCTTCCACCCTGCAACTTATTATTTCTGTGTGTGTGTGTGTGTGTGTGTGTGTGTGTGTGTGTGTGTGTGTGTGTGTGTGTGTGTGTGTGTGTGTGTGTGTGTGTGTGTGTGTGTGTGTGTGTGTGTGTGTGTGTGTGTGTGTGTGTGTGTGTGTATATACGGGTATAGGGTGTGTGTGTCTGTCTCTGAACTGTGGAACACACAGTTATTAAGGGGAGGGGGGTATGTATAAGGGTATAGTGTGTGTGTATATATATATATATATATACGGGTACAGGGTGTGTGTCTGTCTCTGAACTGTGGAACACACAGTTATTAAAAGGGGAGGCCTGTCACTCCAGAGCCTCCAGGGGAGGGAGGGAGAGAGGGAGAGAGGGAGAGAGGGGGAGAGAGGGAGAGAGAGGGGGAGAGAGAGAGAGGAGAGGGAGAGAGAGGGGAGAGAGGGGGAGGGAGGGGGAGAGAGAGGGAGAGAGAGAGTCAGCACAGCATTGTGCTGTGGGGAGACAGTAGCTGTACAGTAAAACACAGCCATTGTGCTGTGGGGAGACAGTAGCTGTACAGTAAAACACAGCCATTGTGCTGTGGGGAGACAGTAGCTGTACAGTAAAACACAGCCATTGTGCTGTGGGGAGACAGTAGCTGTACAGTAAAACACAGCCATTGTGCTGTGGGGAGACAGTAGCTGTACAGTAAAACACAGCCATTGTGCTGTGGGGAGACAGTAGCTGTACAGTAAAACACAGCTCGTGGTCCTCACTACCCACTTTAAGAATGGCATTAAATGTTCACCTTTCTTTTTATGGCAGATTTTCCTTTGTCTGGCGGAGGAGAGGAGAAAGGGATGAAGAGAGGAGAAGGGGATGATAAATCCGGTCTTTGTCTGGCGGAGGAGAGGAGAAAGGGATGAAGAGAGGAGAAGGGGATGATAAATCCGGTCTTTGTCTGGCGGAGGAGAGGAGAAAGGGATGAAGAGAGGAGAAGGGGATGATAAATCCGGTCTTTGTCTGGCGAGGAGAGGAGAAAGGGATGAAGAGAGGAGAAGGGGATGATAAATCCGGTCTTTGTCTGGCTGCCATCCATTTCTTCCCTCCGTTATGACACCGGCTGGTTATGATGTCCTCACACACTCTGATTATGGAGCCATTCTGTCTTTATTGATGTCACTTTGTTAGTTCAATTAGGCTTTATTGGGTTTTAGAGTCACCGGCAAGAGCAACACTGTGATGTAGGGCAAAAATCATCAATGGAACATCTCTTTCTGAAGATGTCAGGGCAAGAGTTGGCCCAGATAATTATTTCATAGATAGTCATCTTGAATAGACCCTCTGTCTGCCTTTCATGTTCTGCTTCAAAGACAAGAGAAAGGAAGGTACGACGCTACTCGGGAACCGAATGACTACTGCCTCTGTCCGTCTGTCCGTCTGTCCGTCCGTCTGTCCAAAGTTAAGAGCTAGGTTCAACCTTGAGAGGCTGGTCCCCAGGTGCTGTGTGAAGGAGTTCAAATGAGAGTCATACTGTATAATAACCATTTGTGTGTGTTTGTGTGTGCGCGTGTATGTAGCTACTGTACCGTACACCATGTGAAGGTGACCCTCGTAGGAAGCAGAGGCCACCTGCTCGGTGGCGGGACGTCAGTGACAGCCGCCCACCTGTCCAGGAACACAGTCACCCCAAACCCCATCTGCACCCCCTCCAGGATGCCCGCTCCCCAGGGGCTTAGTGACCCCCACTGTCGTCCCCTGTACAGTAGCAACTGTCCCCATGCACAGCTGACACTACAGCCACACACTGCAACAACGCCATTTTGGGGCAAGAAAATGAAGTGTACAATACAATAACTAGGGGAGGTCTGGAACACAGCTTGAAAATGTGCTCAGTTTCCCATTTCATTCCATTCAACTGAAACAGCTCTGTGTGTTCCCTGTGTCTGGCTGGGGCTCAAGGCCCCTGGTGTGTTCGTCATCATCATCAGAGGTCAGGAGAGCAGAAAAGAGAGAAGGTATAACATGTATCCTCTCATCTTCCTCATTCATGTTCTTCAGACTGACTACTCATCACAGTCTCTGTAGCAGAGTTGCTAGCCAGGAGAGAAAATACCTCATTCAATCGTCACATACATCTTCCACAATCTTTGTACATACATACCCTGTCGATATCTCTACCCATACATACCCTGTAGACATCTCTACCTATACATACCCTGTAGACATCTCTACCTATACATACCCTGTAGACATCTCTACCTATACATAGCCTGTAGACATCTCTACCTATACATACCCTGTAGACATCTCTACCTATACATACCCTGTAGACATCTCTACCTATACATACCCTGTAGACATCTCTACCTATACATACCCTGCAGACATCTCTACCTATACATACCCTGTAGACATCTCTACCTATACATACCCTGTAGACATCTCTACCTATACATACCCTGTAGACATCTCTACCTATACATACCCTGTTGACATGCCTTCCCTCTTTTAGTTTTCCTTCCTACCATTTTTCACTGGCTGTCTGTCTGCAGCGTTACCCTCGCTCTGTCTCCCTCTGTCTCACTGGCTGAGTGTCTGCAGCGTTACCCTCGCTCTGTCTCCCTCTGTCTCACTGGCTGAGTGTCTGCAGCGTTACCCTCGCTCTGTCTCCCTCTGTCTCACTGGCTGAGTGTCTGCAGCGTTACCCTCGCTCTGTCTCCCTCTGTCTCACTGGCTGAGTGTCTGCAGCGTTACCCTCGCTCTGTCTCCCTCTGTCTCACTGGCTGAGTGTCTGCAGCGTTACCCTCGCTCTGTCTCCCTCTGTCTCACTGGCTGAGTGTCTGCAGCGTTACCCTCGCTCTGTCTCCCTCTGTCTCACTGGCTGAGTGTCTGCAGCGTTACCCTCGCTCTGTCTCCCTCTGTCTCACTGGCTGAGTGTCTGCAGCGTTACCCTCGCTCTGTCTCCCTCTGTCTCACTGGCTGAGTGTCTGCAGAGTTACCCTCGCTCTGTCTCCCTCTGTCTCACTGGCTGAGTGTCTGCAGCGTTACCCTCGCTCTGTCTCCCTCTGTCTCACTGGCTGTCTGTCTGCAGCGTTACCCTCGCTCTGTCTCCCTCTGTCTCACTGGCTGTCTGTCTGCAGCGTTACCCTCGTTCTGTCTCCCTCTGTCTCACTGGCTGTCTGTCTGCAGCATTACCCTCGCTCTGTCTCCCTCTGTCTCCCTCTGTCAAACTGGCTGTCTGTCTGCAGCGTTACCCTCGCTCTGTCTCCCTCTGTCAAACTGGCTGTCTGTCTGCAGCGTTACCCTCGCTCTGTCTCCCTCTGTCTCACTGGCTGTCTGTCTGCAGCGTTACCCTCGCTCTGTCTCCCTCTGTCTCACTGGCTGCAGGGCAGGCTGGACCTGGGGCTCTGTTTGCTTTCTCTCTGGGCTCTGACCACACAGCCATCTGTGTGTCTGTCTGTGTGGGGTCTGTCTGTGTGGAGTGGGCCTCAGAAGGTCCTCAGATCTCCTGTACTCCTCCAGGGCCACGACTGACAGGCCCTTAACCAGAACCATCCTTCCCAGCCTCCACTTCCACAGCCCAGGGAACGAGACACAGTTGGAGAGAAAAGAGCACTAGTTAAATTGGAGTTAAACATCTCCAACTGTGTTAGTAAAAACATAGAGGCTTATTAGAAAACAAGTGAGGCCTACGCTCTTAGACTGCATGCTAATTTAAGAGAAAACGGCAAAGGTTTGTAATTAAGGGGAGTAGCTAGGGCTTCTACGAGTCTAGTGTCTGGGAGGTAGTTTGGTTGGTTGGTGGATATCTCTTCCCCCCGGGCTCTATCTGAGCTCTCTCTCTGTATGTTCTGCATGAGTGCCTGTTGATTCTTGGCATATTGGTGTTAGCCCGGCTGTAGGAAGACAGGATGATATCTCTAGCCATTCAGGGTGGAAGTCACATAGAGAAGACAGGATGATATCTCTAGCCATTCAGGGTGGACGTCACATAGAGAAGACAGGATGATATCTCTAGCCATTCAGGGTGGATGTCACATAGAGAAGACAGGATGATATCTCTAGCCATTCAGGGTGGACGTCACATAGAGAAGACAGGATGATATCTCTAGCCATTCAGGGTGGACGTCACATAGAGAAGACAGGATGATATCTCTAGCCATTCAGGGTGGAAGTCACATAGAGAAGACAGGATGATATCTCTAGCCATTCAGGGTGGAAGTCACATAGAGAAGACAGGATGATATCTCTAGCCATTCAGGGTGGACGTCACATAGAGAAGACAGGATGATATCTCTAGCCATTCAGGGTGGAAGTCACATAGAGAAGACAGGATGATATCTCTAGCCATTCAGGGTGGACGTCACATAGAGAAGACAGGATGATATCTCTAGCCATTCAGGGTGGACGTCACATAGAGAAGACAGGATGATATCTCTAGCCATTCAGGGTGGAAGTCACATAGAGAAGACAGGATGATATCTCTAGCCATTCAGGGTGGAAGTCACATAGAGAAGACAGGATGATATCTCTAGCCATTCAGGGTGGAAGTCACATAGAGAAGACAGGATGATATCTCTAGCCATTCAGGGTGGAAGTCACATAGAGAAGACAGGATGATATCTCTAGCCATTCAGGGTGGAATTCACATAGAGAAGACAGGATGATATCTCTAGCCATTCAGGGTGGAAGTCACATAGAGAAGACAGGATGATATCTCTAGCCATTCAGGGTGGACAAAGACAGGATGATTCTCAGCCATAGAAATAGAGAAGACAGGATGATATCTCTAGCCATTCAGGGTGGACGTCACATAGAGAAGACAGGATGATATCTCTAGCCATTCAGGGTGGATGTCACATAGAGAAGACAGGATGATATCTCTAGCCATTCAGGGTGGAAGTCACATAGAGAAGACAGGATGATATCTCTAGTTCAGGGTGGAAGTCACATAGAGAAGACAGGATGATATCTCTAGCCATTCAGGGTGGAAGTCACATTGAGAAGACAGGATGATATCTCTAGCCATTCAGGGTGGACGTCACATAGAGGACAGGATGATATCTCTAGCCATTCAGGGTGGACGTCACATAGAGAGACAGGATGATATCTCTAGCCATTCAGGGGACGCGGACAGGATGATATCTCACATTCAGAAGACAGGATGATATCTCTAGCCATTCAGGGTGGAAGTCACATAGAGAAGACAGGATGATATCTCTAGCCATTCAGGTGGTGGAAGTCACATAGAGAAGACAGGATGATATCTCTAGCCATTCAGGGTGGAAGTCACATAGAGAAGACAGGATGATATCTCTAGCCATTCAGGGTGGAAGTCACATAGAGAAGACAGGATGATATCTCTAGCCATTCAGGGTGGACGTCACATAGAGAAGACAGGATGATATCTCTAGCCATTCAGGGTGGACGTCACATAGAGAAGACAGGATGATATCTCTAGCCATTCAGGGTGGACGTCACATAGAGAAGACAGGATGATATCTCTAGCCATTCAGGGTGGATGTCACATAGAGAAGACAGGATGATATCTCTAGCCATTCAGGGTGGAAGTCACATAGAGAAGACAGGATGATATCTCTAGCCATTCAGGGTGGAAGTCACATAGAGAAGACAGGATGATATCTCTAGCCATTCAGGGTGGAAGTCACATAGAGAAGACAGGATGATATCTCTAGCCATTCAGGGTGGACGTCACATAGAGAAGACAGGATGATATCTCTAGCCATTCAGGGTGGACGTCACATAGAGAAGACAGGATGATATCTCTAGCCATTCAGGGTGGACGTCACATAGAGAAGACAGGATGATATCTCTAGCCATTCAGGGTGGAAGTCACATAGAGAAGACAGGATGATATCTCTAGCCATTCAGGGTGGAAGTCACATAGAGAAGACAGGATATCTCTAGCCATTCAGGGCGGAATTCACATAGAGAAACTGACGAACTGTTCCATTGCTGTTCTAGAGGGCGTCACTCTCTCCGCTCGCACAAAGCTATTTTCAACTAGAAAAACTTGAACCCCCAGTTGTGATTGGCTGAACCTGAGGAAGCTTCCCTAGGCACAAGCCTCTGAGATGGGGAGAAAGAGATAGGGATGTCTTGTTACTTTCTACATGTGCCAAAAGATGTCAAAGCATTTACACTTTGAGACGACGTATAATATGTGAGGAGTGGCTTTGTGTGTAAACAATAGATGGACAGCGAAAGAATTGGAGGAGAAAACAGAGGGGAGACAGGATGCACGGGGAAGGGGCACAACACAACAAGCCTGGTGTGGCACAGTGTGCTCTGAAAGGGCCCTTGGTGGGACTGCAACAGGTGGCGCATCTCTGTCCTATGAAAGCACGCGGAGGGGTGGTGTGTTTATGTGTGTGTGTCTGTGTGTGTGTGCATGTGTTTGAGGAGCAGTGGAAGCTGTGTCCCCCACAGGCTGTGTTCTGGTGCCTAGGAGCAGTGGAAGCTGTGTCCCCCACAGGCTGTGTTCTGGTGCCTAGCTACACACAGCCAATTCATCAGGGCTGCCACTGCTGCCCATTAGAAAGGGACAAATGTGATTATCAATCTGAGCCCCCGCTCCATTGTCCACCCCTGCTAGAGGAGCCAGCCCAGTACAGAGGGCCTCCCCTGGGCTACACTCTGCTCTGTGTTCCCATCACCATCATCCCTGCCTGGGTATCAGGAGATCATCCCTGCCTGGGTATCAGGAGATCATCCCTGCCTGGGTATCAGGAGATCATCCCTGCCTGGGTATCAGGAGATCAGCCACAGCCTGGGTATCAGGAGATCATCCCTGCCTGGGTATCAGGAGATCATCCCTGCCTGGGTATCAGGAGATCATCCCTGCCTGGGTATCAGGAGATCAGCCACAGCCTGGGTATCAGGAGATCAGCCACAGCCTGGGTATCAGGAGATCAGCCACAGCCTGCCTCTGACTCTGCTTCACAAAGGAACTGTGCTGTGTGGGACTGACTGACACACGTCCTGGGGTTTTCTCTCTCTGCTGTCCTGTCATCACTGTTATTTCTGGTCCTCTGTGAGGTTAGATCACAACACTGACGGTGTTCTTTACATTTGTCATTTGCGTGTCTGTTATTAAGTGACCAAACAGACACAGACACACTGGTGGTTGCGTTAGTTTACAGAGAGAAACTGACTGGTCACTATGGTGATGATATATCTGTCTAAAAACAGCAACCTCCTCCTTCATTATGTCAGTGAGCTGAGGGTGTGGGAGGGAATGATCCATGCACGCAGGCAGATGCCAGTTGTGTTGGGTCTTTGTCATTGCTCCTCAATTCTAAACAATGAATTCATTAGTTTAGTTTACACCTGGTGATAAATACACATTGTTTACCATCCATATATAAACCAGCTGTTCAGTAACGGTCCTTCCAAACAACAGCATTATGTCTGACTGTATTAAAGGTCAAATCAGCTGATTGTACAGAGACAAGAGCGAGACAGAGGACAGGGATCTGGTTAGTGGTGGGAGAGGGAGACAGAGGACAGGGATCTGGTTAGTGGTGGGAGAGGGAGGCAGAGGACAGGGATCTGGTTAGTGGTGGGAGAGGGAGACAGAGGACAGGGATCTGGTTAGTGGTGGGAGAGGGAGGCAGAGGACAGGGATCTGGTTAGTGGTGGGAGAGGGAGGCAGAGGACAGGGATCTGGTTAGTGGTGGGAGAGGCAGGCAGAGGAAAGGGATCTGGTTAGTGGTGGGAGAGGGAGACAGAGGACAGGGATCTGGTTAGTGGTGGGAGAGGGAGACAGAGGACAGGGATCTGGTTAGTGGTGGGAGAGGGAGACAGAGGACAGGGATCTGGTTAGTGGTAAATGGGAGAGGGAGACAGAGGACAGGGATCTGGTTAGTGGTAAATGGGAGAAGGAGGCAGAGGACAAGGATCTGGTTAGTGGTAAATGGGAGAGGGAGACAGAGGACAGGGATCTGGTTAGTGGTAAATGGGAGAAGGAGGCAGAGGACAGGAATCTGGTTAGTGGTGGGAGAGGGAGGCAGAGGACAGGGATCTGGTTAGTGGTGGGAGAGGGAGATGGAGGACAGGGATCTGGTTAGTGGTGGGAGAGGGAGACGGAGGACAGGGATCTGGTTAGTGGTGGGAGAGGGAGACAGAGGACAGGGATCTGGTTAGTGGTGGGAGAGGGAGACAGAGGACAGGGATCTGGTTAGTGGTGGGAGAGGGAGACAGAGGACAGGGATCTGGTTAGTGGTGGGAGAGGGAGGCAGAGGACAGGGATTTGGTTAGTGGTAAATGGGAGAGAGAGACAGAGGAGGGATCTGGTTAGTGGTGGGATAGGGAGGCAGAGGACAGGGATCTGGTTAGTGGTGGGAGAGGGAGACGGAGGACAGGGATCTGGTTAGTGGTGGGAGAGGGAGACAGAGGACAGGGATCTGGTTAGTGGTGGGAGAGGGAGGCAGAGGACAGGGATCTGGTTAGTGGTGGGAGAGGGAGGCAGAGGACAGGGATCTGGTTAGTGGTGGGAGAGGGAGACAGAGGACAGGGATCTGGTTAGTGGTGGGAGAGGGAGACAGGGGACAGGGATCTGGTTAGTGGTGGGAGAGGGAGGCAGAGGACAGGGATCTGGTTAGTGGTGGGAGAGGGAGACAGAGGACAGGGATCTGGTTAGTGGTTGGAGAGGGAGGCAGAGGACAGGGATCTGGTTAGTGGTGGGAGAGGGAGACGGAGGACAGAGATCTGGTTAGTGGTGGGAGAGGGAGGCAGAGGACAGGGATCTGGTTAATGGTGGGAGAGGGAGGCAGAGGACAGGGATCTGGTTAGTGGTGGGAGAGGGAGGCAGAGGACAGGGATCTGGTTAGTGGTTGGAGAGGGAGGCAGAGGACAGGGATCTGGTTAGTGGTTGGAGAGGGAGGCAGAGGACAGGGATCTGGTAGTGGTGGGAGAGGGAGGCAGAGAGAGAGGGTGAGGGTTGGAGTCAGTTACAGGATGGAGGGTGAAGTTGATCTCGTCACTGTCAGACCCTCTCTCCTCTCTCCCTCCAGGCTCAGGTGACACTGATTCTCTGCCTGTCTGCCTCACACCGGTCATCATATGCTTTGAATCAGCAGGATATTGTCCTCCCCCTCCACTCCTCTCTCCCTGCCCCACCGTGTGCCCTAGACTTTGCCAAGGTCCAGCTGATTTTATTCTAATTGCCCGTACCCGATTTGCCTCATTGTCTCCATCCCCCACCTCCATCCTTACATCCCTCTCTCCCTCACCCATCACTGACTGCATAGTCTGCCTCACCATCTGTACTCTCTCTTCTTCCTATCATGTCTCCATTTCTCTTTCTCTCTCTCTCTTGTCTTCTGTAGCTCCCGCTCTGTCTTCTGTGTTCATTGCCATGGCGTTTGCACAAGCGTTTCCAATTTCCAGCTCTCCCTCCAGCTCTGACCTCTTATTCCAGCAGACAAAACAAATAGCCTGTGTATTGCCAACAAAGAGAGTGGCCAGTGACTGGTGACTGCCCTGATCGACAAACAAAGGCATGAAAGAGAAGTCTCATTCTATTAGGTAAACCTGACATGTCAGAGCAAGGCTGTTGTTTAAAGGAGGTGGCGAGGCACTAGCGGGCAGGTAAAATACAGACAGAAAGAAGTGAACAAAGAGATGAAGTTAATCAGTAGTCTGCTTAGGGATTCCCCTCTGGAGAGGCTCTGTCTGTGGCGCTGTCTCTGTCTGTCTACCTGTGTCACGCCCTGACCTTAGAGAGACGTTTTATTTCTCTATTTGGTTAGGTCTATGTTTTGTTTTCTATGTTTCTTTATTTCTATGTTTTGGCCGGGTATGGTTCTCAATCAGGGACAGCTGTCTATCGTTGTCTCTGATTGGGAATCAAACTTTAGTAGCCCTTTTCCCTCCTTTCAGTGTGGGTAGTTAACTTTGTTTGTGGCACTTAGCCCTGTAAGCTTCACGGTCGTTTGGGTTGCTTTGTTGCCGACATGATTTAATAAAAGGAAAATGTACGCCCACCACGCCGCACTTTGGTCTACTTCTAACGACACCCGTGTCAACCTGGCTGATATGCTTGTTATTAACACATACCTACGTACACCCAGCATCACAACAGTACCAACCGGCCCAATACCGAGACAAACATCATGGCACGCACGTTACACACACCTGATTAGTCTGACTAGGAAGCAGGATCTGTTAGATGTGCTACTGTCTGCACCATCATTACATGAAACTAGAGACTGAGAGGGGAGAGCAGGGGAGAAGACAGGAGAGCTGTAGCACGGCCGGGGATGATTATGGGCAGGCTCATTTAGCTGCTCACTTCCTCCACAAGGCCTTGTTAAGAGGACTCAAGCGTTACATTTCATGATTTCAAAATAAGGCTAGTTCATATTAAGTATTTGAAAAGAGTAAAATATTGATAGCTAGCAACTAATTGACACTTTAACAATCCTTGCTACAGTATGAAACACATAAAAGCGTCTGCTAAATGGCATATACACACACACACATCCCAATCCTTCTACTGGTCATCATATTTGACTTTACCTGTCCCCGCGAGCACCCAATGGAAACCCTGCATTCTCTCCGTACCTAATATTCGACTTTCTTTTCTTCCCCGGATCAACAGCTCCAATACATTTTCATTACACCTGTCTGTGTGAAGAGCTTCAAATAGAGCCACAGAAGCAGAAACAAATGAGTCTGTAATGCATTGACTAATGGCCACAGCCTCTGGAGACAGCTGGACTCTGCAGCTCAATGCCACCCTATTCCCTACGTGGTGCACTACTTTTGGCCGGAGCCATGCAGGGAATAGGGTGGCATTTGGGGCGCCCTGAACTCAGGTCCACGTTGGATTCACAACCAAAATAATTTATCATTACAAGCACATTAAATTGAACCTTATAGACCATAACAGGGTCATTTATATCATTTTGTCGTAGGACGTCCCATTTTCTTTAGATCTTAAAAGCATGTGATCTGTGTGATCTGATTCATCTAGCCTTTCATCATGTAGGCCTATGTAACATGTATTTCTTCTTCAAGGGGCTGTTTCTTTGTTTCATGCTTGGTTCGTCGTTTGTTGGAGACGAAAGCCTATCATAAAAGAACACAAAAAAAAAAAAAAAAACTCACGTTTAAATGTAAATAGGAAGTGATTCAGTGTATATATGCCCAGATCTGTTTTTCTGGAGATTCACTGACAAGAAATGGAGAGTGACATGACCGCATCAACAGGTGAGTGGTGGCTGTAGTATAAAGCTACTGTACAAGTCATGTGAAACATGAGATATCCCTCACTGCCCCTTCACTGTTGACGTTGAGACTGGTGTTTTGCGGGTACGATTTAATGAAGCTGCCAATTGAGGACTTGTGAGGCGTTTGTTTCTCAAACAAGATACTCTAATGTACTTGCTCAGTTGTGCACCGGGGCCTCCAACTCCTCTTTCTATTCTGGTTTGCGCTGTTCTATGAAGGGAGTAGTACACAGCGTTGTACCAGATCTTCAGTTACTTGGCAATTTCCCGCATGGAATAGCCTTCATTTCTCAGAACAAGAATAGACTGACGAGTTTCAGAAGAAAGTTTCTTTGTTTCTGGCCATTTTGAGCCTGTAATCGAACCCACAAATGCTGATTCTCCAGATACTCAACTAATCTAAAGAAGGCCAGTTATATTGCTTCTTTAATCAGAACATCCGTTTTCAGCTGTGCTAACATAATTGCAAAAAGGTTTTCTAATGATCAATGAGCCTTTTAAAATGAAAAACTTGGATTAGCTAACACAACGTGCCATTGGAACAGAGGAGTGATGGTTGCTGATAATGGGCCTCTGTACGCCTATGTAGATATTCCATAACAAAATCAGCTACAATAGTCATTTACAACATTAACAACGTCTACATTGTATTTCTTTGATGTTATTTTAATGGACAAAAACATGAGCTTTTCTTTCAAAATCAAGGACATTTCTAAGTGACCCCAAACGTTTGAACGGTAGTGTATTTGAAAAGACAAATATCCTGATAAAAATAGCCTACATATCAGCTATTGCTACTTTTGCTACTTTTACATTGACATTTTAGTCATTGATCAGATATTTTAGTCATCTTATCCAGAGCGACAATCATGCTACGCATGGCAGAGTTGGTTCAGGTTCTTTTAATATATTCATCTCTCTCCTCCGCCTGTCTGCCTCTCTCTGTCTGGCTTGAGCTCTTGTTATTGGGAACTCGCAACATTGTGAGTCAACTGGGCCGGTGGGCCCTCACTGTTTCCTGTGCTCAGGAAGCTGTACTTCCTCAGGGGAGAAGTGTTCAGGTAGCCTATTTTATGACCAGTTTCCACTGGGGATATGGGATCTGAAATATGTTGCTAATTCACCGAGGCGTGATGGTTATTGTTATCAAGAGGGAGAGTGTTGGAAAGATTGTTCAAATACAGTGAGGAACTATTGGTAAAACACTTTCTGTGTGAGGTGACAAAAAAATACTTAGAGAAGCTGTGCAGCTCAAGTGGTGACGAGTGAATACAATCAGACATCAACCAAATGGGTACTTCTTAGCCCTGTGGCAAAATCCTGCACAGAGCCTTCACCGTGCGCTGCCACTTTAAGAGCGCATCAGCAGTCGGGAAGGAGGAAATAAAGATAGCTCGTTCGCCTCTTTGTGGGGAGCTCACGGTTGGCGCAGCATTTTGACAGTGTGTGCAACTCTGCAGAAGTCGATCGCCGGTGTTATCGCTCTAGGTCGTGGTTGTAATTGTTTGGGACCGCTCCTGTCATTGTTCACATGGACTAGTAAGTAGTAGAAACATTGTTGTGAAGCTTTAAAAAACAACCAACACACCATTAGGTGTATCAGACGGACAGGCAAGCCTGAAGTCAACAGCTGAGACCCCCCCCCTCCCTCTATCGCTCCAGTGCTTTTCACTGCAGCAGACTCTCTTTTTTCCTATGCACTCTCTTTGATGTTCAGTGTCATTGCACTGTTAGTCCCATGCCAGTTGTATTTGGTTTGACATTTTAGTTAAAGGGAGTTTGCGTGAGAGTTATTGTTTATTGTTGTTTGAACTGCATTGATTTTGTGTGGGACTATTTACATTTGGCCAAGAAGCTTTTTGGACTATTTAAGGCCTTTGTTTTGTCTATGAACCCCCCCCCCCCCCCACACACACACACACACACACATTCATACCCTTCGTACTCTGACACTGGAAGGTAATACAGAATATTGCAAATCCTCTAATGTTGATGACTGGGTTCTTTCTTGTCAATTGTTTCTATGAAGTTGCTGTTAAATTGCTCTGCCATTATTATTGTATGAGGTATTATTGGTGGGATTCCCCCTGTGCTGTGATGTGTGTTTTTTATATGGTGTGTCGTATCTTTCCTCTCTACTGGCTGTCTGGCCAACAGGCTACACTCTAGGCAGTCTCTTCTGCTGATGTGTGTGTCTGGTAGTGGTACTCTATCTATCCTACTCTTTTCATTTCGGCGGGGTTAATACCTGCCTAGCACCCGAACAAAATCTTTATCTTTACCCCTCTCTAACAACACCGCTACAGAATTTTTGCCTGAACAGGGACTTGAAAAGACACCACCCACACAAAGCTGATTCATGTCTTTTGTTAGAACTCCATACTGTGTCATTGTGGACACACCTAATGGAAATTACGACTGGGATTCTTTCACTGTGGAAGGACTTGATTGTGTAATGGAGTTGGGGAGCACTGGTACTTATCCTCAGGCTTCTGGCTCACTATTACCCTCCCCTCAACCTCTTCCTGTTACCCTGCCCAGACAGACTGCGAGATGTGTCTCTGTGATCACTGGACAAATGGAAAAACAATGGACACACACCAACCATAGGTTGACAATGCAGGAGAATGACATTCGCAAACTCAGTTAAAGTGCGGACGATCATCAGAAAGATGTGCAGCGGAGGTTGGGTCAACTCCCCGGTCAAATGGAGGAAAACCAACAACAAAGTGTTAAGAGACAGAAATATATAAACAATTCTCTGAAGCAGGATGTTCAAGGCTAAATGAAAGTCTCAAAACACTCATAGAAACGAACCATCTAGTCGTAACCTATCTTGAGGAAGAACACAAAATGGAGAGTCAGCCTCTGTTGTGAAGGGATTGTGTTCTTATCTGAAAGATGTTATGGAGGACTTCAAGAACTCCCTCATATGGAAACTACGATTTTTGATTGAACAGACTCAAAAGGAGACCTCTAATGAGATGGAAAAAGCACAGAAGGCCACAGACCTTCAACTGCAGGAGCTGCACCAGGAGGTAATGCAGTGCTTATCCCTTCTAGACAAATCCTCTGCACCTCCCTCAGGGCTCTGCCACTGGCTCTGCCATTAAGGGAATAGGAACAGGTAGCACCTCTGAAGATACTGTTAAACAACAGAAATCCTTTGAAGATACTGTTAAACAACAGAACGCCAGTTTCCCCAAGACCCCTTGCCATTGTCATGCCTCCTCTAGAGAGCTCCCTCCCTATCAAACTACCTTTCCCCACTTTTGGCAGCCCAGAAGATGATGTTGATCCATTGTTTTTCCTATCCAAATGTAATGATTTCCTTTCTATCTGGCCCCTTCCTGACTTGGAGGTTCTTGCCACCCTCTACAGTGTTATCCATGGTACATCAAGAGACTGGTGGGAGATAGCCCGTGAACATGTGTCAACCTGGGAGGAGTTTCAAAAACGATTCCTCTCAGCCTTCCTCTCAGAGGACTATGAGGATGAACTAGCGGAACGGGGTTGGTAGCAGAGTCCAGGGTGAAGCAGAGCCTTCTGTCTTCTCCTATCTCATTCTATGTAGGAGTAGGAAGGCTGACATTACTGAGCAGGAGATGGTCAAACTTCTTCTTAAGAACATGGTTCCCGCCTTGCTAGTCAACGTCGAGAACGTGTGCAGAATGTGGATGATCTGGAGCGTCTGGGGACTCAGTTTGAGAAGGACTGGAAGCACCACCTCCAAACTAAAAACCCTGTTCCCTCATCCCAGTATACCCATAACTATCCTGGGGCTAAACCATCTCAGACATTTTTGCCCAATATCCAATACAAAAGTGCAGTGATGTGCTGGAGGTGTAACGTCCAACATTGTCCAGGTTCTTGCCCCCTCTATGGCCAGCGACGTGATTCAGAAAAAGGATAGAAGACCTACAGTCTAGATAGGCGTGGTGGCTTGCATACAATTGGGTCGACCTCAATGCCCACCATGAAGCCTTCAGACAGCACAATTAGCTGTCATATTTCTAATCTGCAACAACTATTGGTTCCTCTGACTGTTAGGAACTGGAGAGGGAAGGCCATAATTGAAACAGGAGCAACTTATAACCTGATGCAGGAGCCCCTGTGGTGAAACATTGCATTATCTCATGAGGAGCTTCAAACCTGGGAGGAAGGACCATTGTACTTGGACAATGGAGAACCTGCCACTCCCTTCACTGGATTGATATGAAAATAAAGCTGCATGATGAGATTATTAATCTTCCTGTGGCTATTCTTGCAGATCCGAGCCTTGCATTTGCTGTAGTCCGTGGCCTGGACTTCATGTTCTTCAGGGGACTGACAATCTCAATGTCCGAACCATCCTATCGGCTGCATTCTGACCATTCCCGGCCTCATCCATTTCAACCTGGAAATGCACTGATTGCAGGCAATGAAAAAGACAGAGGAAATACAAAGAGACAAAGACAAAACAAGTTCCACAAGTGAAGCCAGAGAACCCAGCTATCACCCTGATTACAGCCCCCCTCTATTCGAGAGCAAAAGCTTTCTACATCAAACAAGCAGTGGAACAAGAATGCCTGTCGGATGAAGAGAGGTGGCAGCTCTTCCAGATGTTGGAGATGAACAGTGAGGTCTGTACTCTTACACCCGGCCGTACAACAGTCTTCAAACACAAAATCTATACTCGGCATAAAGACCCCATTAAGCAGCGTCCCTACCGGCTGTCTCCCGCCAAACTGGCAATTTTCAATGAACACCTCGAGAGCATGTTGGATAATGGAGTTGTGGAACCTTCTTTTTATGGATGGGCTTCTCCGGTTGTCCTGATTCCAAAGAAAGATGGTGGATATCAATTATGTGTAGACTACAGGAAGCCAAAGCCATAACAGAAAGCGATGCCTAACCTCTACCGAACATCAATGACATATTGGAATCTCTGGCAGGAGTATCCATCTTCAATAATCTGGATCTGAACAGCGGATCCTGCCAGTCAGGACAAGATAGCCTTTCTCAACCCTGCTGGTTTATACAGCTTCAAAGTCATTGCCTTTGGTTTGAAGAACACTCCAGCAACCTTCCAAAGGCTGATGGAGAATGTCCTGGGAGATCTGAGGGGAAGAAATGGTCTTGTGTATCTGGATGACATCATAATCTACTCCTCCTCTGTCGCGGATCATCTGCAAGACATACAGTACGTCTTCGACAGACTAAAGGCTGCAGGTTTGACCCTGAACTTGAAGAATTGTCATTTCTGCTTGCCAGAACCCAGGTTCCTTGGTCATGTGGTTAATCCTGAAGGTATCCATGCAGATCCAGCCAAAGTTTCAGCAGTGCAGGAGTTCCCAATTCCCATATCCCTCAAGGCTGTTCAGGGCTTCCTAGGTATGGCAGGATGGTACCACAGGTGTGTACCTGACTTTTCACTCAACCACCTTAAGAAAAAGGGGGTGAAATTCCAATGGACCCCTGCGTGCAAAACACATTTGAAGCACTGAAAAGCAGTCTCATCACTCCTCCAGTGCTTGGACATCCTAACCTGAATGCTCATTTCATAGTGTACACAGATGCAAGGAAAATAGGATTTGGAGCAGTCTTGGCTCATCAAACAGGACCTGATACAGAATAAGCTTTTGCCCATGTAAATCGCACCCTTAACCTAGCCGAGAGGTTAGGTTAGTTAGGTTAGGGCCCCGCTGTGGTCTGGGCTTTGGAGAAATTAAGCTACTACTTGGAGGCAAAGGTCTTCACCGTTGTCAAAAACAATGCTGCTCTGTAGTGGATTCTGGCATCAGGCAAGCCCAACAGCCGTCAATTCACTGGTCTATCAGACTTCAGAGGTTTGACTTCATCATGGAGTATCACAAAGGAAAACTGAATGTTGTGCCAGATGCACTTTCTCGGATTACAGAGACTGACAATTTTTGTCCTCCATTGCGCAGCACTTACACTACCGATAAGTGTCTGGATAGTTCCTTCCCTCTGGACGATGAGAGTGTGTGGAGAGGACAGCAGAATGATGCCGGGAAATGCTGGGAATTTTTCCTCCCAGCTGGGGGACCCGGGAATTAATTTTTATTGGTGGTAGTGGACTACTAAAAACACTGGGTGGAGTTGTTTCCACTCCGCAAAGCCACTGCATCCACCATTGCTCTAATTCTGCGAAGGGAGGTCTTTACCAGACTCGGGATTCCAGACCAAATTCTCTCTGACTGAGGTCCGCAGTTCATATAAGGAATCTACAAAGAGCTCTGTACCTACTGGGGTGTAGCTGGCAAGCTGACAACGGCCTACCGTCCTCAGACCAACCTGACTGAGAAGGTAAACCGAACCCTGAAGGGGATGATTGCTTCATTCGTGGGGGGATCAGCACACAAGGTGGGATCAGCATCTTCCTGAGTTTCACTTTGCACTGAACTCTGCGGTCCTAGAAACTTTTGGGGTCACTCCCGCCTAACTCCACCTGGGAAGTCCACTAAAAGGTCCGATGGACAGAGTCTTGCAAAGCTACAACGTTTCACCTGACTGCCCAGGTTTTGATGCAGTCCAACACCACCACACCTTGTTATCCAGAGTGGCAGCCAGCAGAATCAATGCCAAACAACGATAGCTCAGAAACTATGACAAACATGGACGAGACGTGTGTTTCCCACCCCAGTCTCGTGTCTGAGTCCGTTCTCATCATGTGCCAAGAAGACTCTGATGATGAGGACTTCCCTGGTTTTGTGTAGCAGGAACATGAACCTGCCAAAGCCTGCATCCTCTCTGTTTCTACAGGCTTTGTTTTTTCATGGGGGAGGAGAGTGGTGAAATAAAGTCTTCACCGTGCGCTGCCACTTTAAGAGCGCATCAGCAGTCAGAAAGAAGGAAATAAAGATAGCTCTTCCGGCTCTCTGTGGGGAGCTCTCAGTTGGCGCATTTTGACAGTGTGTGCAACTCTGCAGAAGTCTTGTTTATTTTCAGCGTGCTTAGATGTAAAGTGTTTAAGTTGATCGCCGGTGTTATCGCTCTAGGTCGTGGTTGTAATTGTTTGGGACCGCTCCTGTCATTGTTCACATGGACTTGTAAGTAGTAGAAACATTGTTGTGAAGCTTTAAAAAACAGCCAACACACCATTAGGTGTATCAGACGGACAGGCAAGCCTGAAGTCAACAGCTGAGACCCCCTCCCCTCCCTCTATCGCTCCAGTGCTTTTCACTGCAGCAGACTCTCTTTTTTTCCTATGCACTCTTTTTGATGTTCAGTGTCATTGCACTGTTAGTCCCATGCCAGTTGTATTTGGTTTGACATTTTAGTTAAAGGGAGTTTGCGTGAGAGTTATTGTTTATTGTTGTTTGAACTGCATTGATTTTGTGTGGGACTATTTACATTTGGCCGAGAAGCTTTTTGGACTATTTAAGGCCTTTGTTTTGTCTATGAACCCCCCCCCCCCCCCCACACACACACACACACACATTCATACCCTTCGTACTCTGACACTGGAAGGTAATACAGAATATTGCAAATCCTCTAATGTTGATGACTGGGTTCTTTCTTGTCAATTGTTTCTATGAAGTTGCCGTTAAATTGCTCTGCCATTATTATTGTATGAGGTATTATTGGTGGGATTCCCCCTGTGCTGTGATGTGTGTTTTTTATATGGTGTGTCGTATCTTTCCTCTCTACTGGCTGTCTGGCCAACAGGCTACACTCTAGGCAGTCTCTTCTGCTGATGTGTGTGTCTATCTATCCTACTCTTTACCGTTTGGCGGGGTTAATACCTGCCTGGCTCCCGAACAAAATCTTGATTTCCCCCCCCTCCCCCACTCTCAGTGCAAGAGGTGCCACTACAGTCCCTGGTTCGAATCCAGGCTGTAACACATCCGGCCGTGAATGGGAGTCCCATAGGGCGGTGCACAATTGGCCCAGCGTCGTCCAGGTTTGGCCGGGGTAGGCCGTCATTGTAAATAAGATATGTTCTTAACTGACTTGACTAGTTAGACACTTTTGTATGTATTTTTTAAACGCTACAGCCCTACATTTGATCACAGGCCAGGTAGACTACTTCAAGGGTAAACAATTCATAAAGAAATAATGAATGCACAAGAATTAGTGGGAGACAGAGCGCATTCTAGACAGAGACATGCCTGCCTATGTGTCTCCGCCACACACCCCATACCTTCTTCTTGTCTCTACATTTTAAATTAGGGATGTTATTCATGAAAATACTACCCTGTAGTTTTCCTGACAAATCAATTATTTTAGACGCATGTGAAACATTAAAGTTAACTGCCAGACAAGTCAAAACAATTTGGCAGACTTTCATGGCAAAAAAGCTGCATTTTTTGTATCTTTGGGATCCATTTGGGTCCGATACAGACCCAACCCATTTTGGATCCGAATCTCCCTCATCTCATGCAAATGTTGTGTCCTCGGATCCAAATTGTATTGATTTTGAAAAATGACTGGGTCCCATCAGTCTCGGATAGAAATTTCACGAATCCAATTCGGATCAGACCTCAATTTTGTGATCCGAGCTAAAATTGTTGACACCTACAGACCTACAGTCTCAACAGTAGAACCCCCTCTGACCTCAGACCCTCCATTCACACCCCCCTCTGCAGTACTACTACAGGCTACAGCTCACCGCTTTTAATGACTTCAACCTAAGTGTATGTAAACTTCCGACTTCAACTGTATATATATTTCTGCCTAATTTCTGGCCTGCTGGAGTCTATTGATCTGCCTGGTGAAATCTGGCATCTCTGAAGAGAGGGAGAGGCAGTGAGAATGAGAGAAAAAAGAAAATGGGGAGAGAAGAGAAAGAGAGGGTCACGAGAAAAAGAATAAGCTTGGATATATTAGAAACGTATTAGTCTCATTGCCAATTCCCTTTGATAGTGTTGCCAGGGTGTTGCCATGGTGTTCTTGGGGTGTAGGCAGGCTGTGATTAATTGGCGGCCATGAATGCTGTTGGCTCTTTATAGTGGAGCTGAATCATCTGGATTCCTGGACATAACCAAAGTATGACGTTAAAGTCACTTCTTTCAGGAAAGTGTCTCTGGTCCTGATGACCACTTCAGAGTATGAGCCTCGCGTCATTCTGGGTCAGATATGCTGGACATGACACGAGGTCATGCAACATCTTCTAGTGTGTGCTTTCCAAAGTCTTCACGTGTGGGTTTACTGTGTTGGTTTGTCATTGCTGTGTGTTTGTGTGTGTGTGTGCATGCATGATTGGTGTGTGCAAGTGTCCGTGTGTGTGTGTGTGCCACTCCACAAATTTCTTGTTAACAAACTATAGTTTGAGCAAGTTGTTTAGGACATCTACTTTGTGCATGACACAAGTCATTTTTGTTTACAGACAGATTATTTCACTTATAATTCACTGTATCACAATTCAGTGGGTCAGAAGTGTACATACACTAAACAGCTTGGAAAATTCCTGAAAATGATGTAATTGCTTCAGAAGCTTCTGATAGGCTATTTGACATCATTTGAGTCAATTGGAGGTGTACCTGTGGATGTATTTCAAGGCCTACCTTCAAACTCAGTGCCTCTTTTCTTGACATCATGGGAAAATCAAAAGAAATCAGCCAAGACTTCAGAAAAAAATTGTAGACTACGACAAGTCTGGATCATCCTTGGGAGCAATTTCCAAACGCCTGAAGGTACCACGTTCATCTGTACAAACAATAGTACGCAAGTATAAACACCATGGGACCTAGCAGCCGTCATGCCGCTCAGGAAGGAGACGTGTTCTGTCTCCTAGAGATGAATGTACTTTGGTGCGAAAAGTGCAAATCAATCCCAGAACAACAGCAAAGGACCTTGAGAAGATGCTGGAGGAAACAGGTACAAAGTATCTATATCCACAGTAAAACGAGTCCTATATCGACATAACCTGAAAGGACGCTCAGCAAGGAAGAAGCCACTGCTCCAAAACCACCATAAAAAAAGCCAGACTACGGTTTGCAACTGCACATGGGGATAAAGATTGTACTTTTTGGAGAAATGTCCTCTGGTCTGATGAAACAAAAATAGAACTGTTTGGTCATAATGACCATCGCTATGTTTGGAGGAAAAAGAGGGAGGCCTGCAAGCCGAAGAACACCATCCCAAATGTGAAGCACGAGGGAGGTAGCATCATGTTGTGGGGGTGCTTTGCTGCAGGAGGGACTGGTGCACTTCATAAAATAAGTGACATCATGAGGAAGGAAAATTATGTAGATATATTGAAGCAACATCTCAAGACATCAGTCAGGAAGTTAAAGCTTGGTCGCAAATTACATTTACATTACATTTACATTTACATTTAATGGGTCTTCCAAATGGGAATGACCCCAAGCATACTTCCAAAGTTGTGGGAGAATGGCTTAAGGACAACAAAGTCAAGGTATTGGAGTTGCCATCACAAAGCCCTGACCTCAAACCTATAGAACATTTGTGGGTAGAACTGAAAAAGTTCAAGTTATTGTGGGAAGCTTGTGGAAGGCTACCCAAAATGTTTGACCCAAGTTAAACAATTTAAAGGCAATGCTACCAAATACTAATTGAGTGTATGCAAACTTCTGACCCACTGGGAATGTGATGAAAGAAATAAAAGCTGAAAGAAATAATTATCTCTACTATTATTCTGACATTTCACATTCTTAAAATAAAGTGGTGATCCTAACTAACAAAAGACAGGGAATTTTTACTAGGATTAAATGTCAGGAATTGTGAAAACCTGATTTTTAAATGTATTTGGCTAAGGTGTATGCAAACTTCCGCCTTCAACTGTATACAGTATGTGTGTATATACAGTATATACACACACACACACACACACACACACACACACACACACACACACACACACACACACACACACACACACACACACACACACACACACACACACACACACACACACACACACACACACACACACACACACACACACACACACAGTACCAGTCCATTTTGGACACACCTACTCATTCAAGGGTTTTTCTTTAAAACAATAGTGAATACATTATCTTTTAACAAGGCACACCTTTTCAATGGAATGCATTCCAGGTGACTTCCTCATGAAGCTGATTGAAAGAATGCCAAGAAACTATGAAATAACACATATGGAATCATGTAGTAACCAAAAAAGTGTTAAACAAATCAAAATATATGTTATATTTTAGATTCTTCAAAGTAGCCACCCTTTGCCTTGATGACAGCTTTGCATACTCTTGGCATTCTCTCAACCAGCTTCATTAGGAAGTCACCTGGAATGCATTCCAATTAAAAGTGTGCCTTGTTATAAGTTCATTTATTTTCTTCTTAATGCATTTGAGCCAATCAGTTGTGTTGTGATGATGTAGGGTTGGTAAACAGAAGTTAACCCTATTTAGTAAAGGACCAAGTCCATATTAGGGCAAGAGAGGCTCAAATAAGCAAAGAGAAATGACAGTCCATCATTACTTTAAGACATGAAGGTCAGTCAATGCAGAACATTTCAAGAACTTTGAAGAAACTGGCTCTCATGAGGACTGCCACAGGAAAGGAAGACCTAGAGATACCTCTGGTGCAGAGGATAAGTTAATTAGAGTTAGCAGCCTCAGAAATTGCAGCCCAAATAAATGCTTCACACAGTTCAAGTAACAGACACATCTCAACATCAACTGTTCAGAGGAGACTGTGTGAATCAGGCCTTCATGGTTGAATTGCTGCAAAGAAACCACTACTAAAGGACACCAATAAGAAGAGACTTGCTTGGTCCAAGAAACACGAGCAATGGACATTAGACCAGTGGAAATCTGTCCTTTGGTCTGATGAAATCTGTCCTTTGGTCCAAATTTGAGATTTTTGGTTCCAACTGCTGTGTCTTTGTGAGACGCAGAGTAGGTGAATGGATGATCTCTGCATGTGTGATTCCCACCGTGAAGCATGGAGGAGGAGGTGTGATGGTGTGGGGGTGCTTTGCTGGTGACACTGTCTGTGATTTATTTCGAATTCAAGGCACACTTAACCAGCATGGCTACCACAGCATTCTGCAGCGATACCCCATCCCAACTGACTTGCCTAGCTAAATACAAAAAAATGATATATACATCAGCAATGATGTCAGCCTCCTATTTAAGGCCCAGGCCAGCTAATGGAGCATAGCCAGGCTCACTGTGTATCAGCGTTAGATGAGCTACCTGCCTGGCACACAGACCAACTCACTGAGGGAGCCAGGGGAACACACCAGCCAGCCAGTCAGTCAGCACAATACCCCCTCAATAAAATGCTATCTATCTACGTCTGGCAACACAGACACACAGACACAGGCAGGTATATACGCAGGCACGCACGGTTATTGTGATCACACACACTGTTATGATTACACACTGACACGCACACACCACTCTCCTCTATATTGTTTTAACATTGTTGATGAAAATGACAACAGTACTTTCTTTTTTTGTTGAACGTGTTAGTTTGAGTGCGGCATCTAAATGTGAGTTTTTGGCTCATAAGGTATTATAGAGAATTCAATTGAGAGGGCATATGTGGTACCAAGGACACTGAGAAGGACATTGCACTGTTGATCTGTACACATCAATTTAGCTCCGCCAGGCAGCCAGACGGTAGAGAATGCAGTGTAATACGGAGGATCTTTAAGGCATATCGCCCTGATAACAGTCCCATAAAACAGATCATTTTACAGCCAGAAGATCTCAGTCTTGAAACATTATGGAACAGGAGCCATTTTCAAGCGACATAAAGTTTAACATACTGTAGAGCTACATCTGCCACGGCGCCAGCTTCCTTCCACGCTACATGTGACTGACTGGCCTGGGGATTTTATTAGTTAAAGAGAGAGAGAGAAGGGGCATTGTGTCACACTGCATTGCGTGCATTGAGCTCCACCTCTTGTTCTCCTGCTGCAGCCTCCTCACTTGGCCACTTTAGGGCTCTCTCTTTCCATCTCTCTATTCCTTTCCTCCGACCTCTCTAAACTCTTGGGTGAAGTTTCCCCTCGGTACAAATGTAGGATCAGCTTCCCCTTCCCCTCCTAACCTTAACCATTAGATTTAGAGATATTAAATAGGAGGCATTTTCTATGGAGCAATTGCACAAAAATAAGAAAACATTTCAAGGAGAATTGGGAGTTAGTGTTTTGTATTGATTACATTTGAAAAGGCATTGTGTAACAGAAACAGATTCATATATCACCCCCTAAAAACATTTGCTAAACAAAACAATAGGCTTTGTTGAATTGAATGGCTTTCTGTTTCTCTGTAGAACTGACTGTAGTGAAGGTAATGACTTACATGGTGTAGAACTGACTGTAATGACTTACATGGCGTAGAACTGACTGTAGTGAAGGTAATGACTTACATGGTGTAGAACTGACTAGTGAAGGTAATGACTTACATGGTGTAGAACTGACTGTAGTGAAGGTAATGACTTACATAGTGTAGAACTGACTGTAGTGAAGGTAATGACTTACATAGCGTAGAACTGACTGTAGTGAAGGTAATGACTTACATGGTGTAGAACTGACTAGTGAAGGTAATGACTTACATGGTGTAGAACTGACTGTAGTGAAGGTAATGACTTACATAGTGTAGAACTGACTGTAGTGAAGGTAATGACTTAGATAGCGTAGAACTGACTGTAGTGAAGGTAATGACGTACATGATGTAGAACTGACTGTAGTGAAAGTAATGACTTACATGGCATAGAACTGACTGTAGTGAAGGTAATGACTTACATGATGTAGAACTGACTGTAGTGAAGGTAATGACTTACATAGTGTAGAACTGACTGTTAGTGAATGTAATGACTTACATGGCATAGAACTGACTGTAGTGAAGGTAATGACTTACATAGTGTAGAACTGACTGTAGTGAAGGTAATGACTTACATAGTGTATAACTGACTGTTAGTGAATGTAATGACTTACATGGCATAGAACTGACTGTAGTGAAGGTAATGACTTACATAGTGTAGAACTGACTGTAGTGAAGGTAATGACTTACATGGCATAGAACTGACTGTAGTGAAGGTAATGACTTACATGGTGTAGAACTGACTGCAGTGAAGGTAATGACTTACATAGTGTAGAACTGACTGTTAGTGAAGGTAATGACTTACATGGCGTAGAACTGACTGTAGTGAAGGTAATGACTTACATGGTGTAGAACTGACTGTAGTGAAGGTAATGACATACATGATGTAGAATTGACTGTAGTGAAGGTAATGACTTACATGATGTAGAACTGACTGTAGTGAAGGTAATGACGTACATGATGTAGAACTGACTGTAGTGAAGGTAATGACTTACATGGTGTAGAACTTTGAGAAACCGTTGGTAACTTTACTGACAGTATTGACTTAGCACAAGGCCTTTACAAAGTCCTCTGACTTAAAAAATAAACAAATGACACAGACAACGAACAATGACAGCTACCTCCAGGAGCAAAATAAACCCTTTCTAATGTACATTTCCTCCACTTAGCCTTTCATTCAGCTGGTGACTGAGAATGAGAAGGAGCCTGATCACTAATGCAACTAATTCAGACACTATAGATTACTGATTGTCAAGGGCAGACTTTGATTTCTGCCCTGGCCATTTGAAAGCAAACCTCACAACATAAATATAATGGATCGATGGAAATGCTAGGAGACCTTGGCACTTTCTGTAGCTAGATTATCATAGACAACTGGGAACATTCTGCTCTCCAGACCTTTACTAAGAGCCCAATGATCTATGAACAGCTAAGGAGGGAAAGTGCAAGGTGTTCAGAGCCACACAAACAGCTCCATAAACCTTTATATCACACACGTAAAAGCACTGTCGCTCACACACGCAAGCTTGCTCGCACGATACATGCAGGCACACACACACACACACACACACACACACACACACACACACACACACACACACACACACACACACACACACACACACACACACACACACACACACACACACACACACACACACACACACACACACACACACACACACACACACACACACACACACACACACACACACACAGACAGATACAGAAACCATTACTAACCACACTATTTAACGGGGAGTAGGCCTCGTCGATTTCCCTCAAATTATCAAATGCCAGGAGGAGAATAAATGTCAATTCCAGCTTTGTTTAGCTGAATCAATGATCGACTGGAGAGTGAGGACAACAACTTACAGATGTGGGATCTTAATTTGATCACTCTTTTGTTGGTGAGGATTTTCCTGCAAACCTATCGTTTATTTGAGTAAAAAAAATGGTTCTAAAGATTGTAATGTCTGATTTGAAATTTCAAACATGAATTGCTGTAACGAAAAAATGTATAAACCCATACAAAAATGTCTAATAATAATTCACCAAATAATTCCCATTTCCTGTTGCTGCAGGATTGTTTCCTTCTGTAGCAGACTGGCTCAAATTAAGATCCTACATCTGTCATTTCTCTTCTGTTGACCTTGAGACATGTAATTTAGCCTCAGCGGAGATCGGATAACACTACGAACAATCCAACATGTTCCCACAATCAATTTGTTGGGCCTAATTACTTTGTTAATTAGTTCAAGTATTTACTTAAATGATGTTTTAACAAAAAGGGGTGGGTTTTTCGTCTTTTGTGAGTGCCTTTTGAATGGCTCCCCCCGTGACTCTAAACACTGCTTTCAGCTGGCTTGTTTAGCATCTTCCATAATACGAGCGTCCTGTTGCGCCAAACACCTCCTCTGTGCTGTTCAGAGGAGCTTCACCCACCACATCCTGACACCTTGATGGATAGGAGCAGCAGGAAGCATACAACCAGAGAGAAAGAAATAGAAAAGAGCGAGAGAGAGAGAAAGAGGCTCCTGCTGACATCATCAGAACAGTACACATTACAGTGTGTACAGATGCATTATAACGAGAGGTTTCCGCCATGCAAAATAATAATTATTCATTAGATTCTGATCCGAGATTGAACAGGCTGAAACATCTATCACCTCATCTGTCCATCACATATTTTGTGGTCTGATCTTGTCTCTGGAGAAGGCTGATTTCCACTACATAAACAAGAGGTTTTGGCCAGAGTTTTCAGTTAGTATTGGTCAGTTAAAATGTGGTTCTGTTGACACCAAGCATAATTAAAGTGTGCTGGTTGGCTGGATAATGGTCAGCTCTGGTTATAGCTAGGCTTAGTGAGCGAGGCTGCATGCGTCAAGAGACGGGGGTCAAACAGAGCTGGACACTACAGTCTGGGGACAGAAGGGGACACTACTGGTCTGGTCTGGCCTTTCTCTCCCTATCAAATGTCCTGTCTACATTCTCTCCCTCTGCTGTGACAAGAGGCTGAGCTCCACTGTGACTGGGCAGGCCCTAGCTGCATGACATAACCCTCCTTGTCCCTCCCCATCTCCATCATTGTATCCTGGCATCACCTGCCTTCTGGGCCCAGCCTAGACTCCCCTGCTGCTTTCCCTCTGTCTGGCCCTCGTCCCTCTTCTGTCTGGGCTGCTCCACGCACGCCATCCCAGACCCACAAGCTTTGCTGAATGGCACAGCATAGTACAGCACACTCCACAGCGTCACTCACTAGAGCCCTCCTACCCTGACTACTACACTACAGACAGGGCACAGCCTCCATACAGTGCCGTGAAAAAGTATTTGCCCTGATTAGCATATTTTTGATACTGAATGTTATCGTATCTTCAACCAATATAAAATATTTGATATAGGGAACCTGAGTTTACAAATAACAAACAAAAAAATGATACTTATTTTATTTATTTAAGTAACAAAGTTATCCAACACTCATTGCCCCTGTGTGAAAAAGTAATTGCCCCCATACACTCAATAACTGGTTTTGCCACCTTTAGCTCCAATGACTCCAACCAAAAGCTTCCTGTAGTTGTTGATCAGTCTTTCACGTCGTTGTGGAGGAAGTTTGGCCCACTCTTCCATGCAGAAGTGCTGTAACTCAGCAGAGAGGTGATTGGGCAGATAACAATCCAAGATCTGCTCACGTTCCTTTCCACTCTTGAGATTTCAAAACGATATTTTCCATCCAGGGCCCATTTGAATGAGCAGCCAATGCCATTCATTCAGCCACAGCCAGGGTTATTTAAGTGACCACTTATCAAAACAAAGTAAGAAGCAAAACCACTCACTCCAGGTCTTTGTTGGCACGGAGACAAATGTGAATGAGAACAACAAGAGAGCGAGTGAGTGGGAGCAGAGCAGCCTCCAGACTTGATCAAAGGACAGACAGACAGTGACACTGCCTCTGAGGCTGACATGTTTTCTGATGGCTTTCTGACCGACAGCTCTGAGTTGGTGACAGCGTCTCAAATGCCACAGTAGTCCTTTTCCAGTGTACTACCTTCGACTAGGACCTATAGTGCACTATACAAGGAATAGGGTGCCATTTGTGATGTAAACAGTGCCAGAATGACAGCAACTACTCAGGGGACAGCATGCAGGATGGGATGAGATGATCCAGGGAGGAAGGGACCGTTTGAGGCCCACAAAAACACTACTGTCCTGGGTTGCCCTACCTGTGCTCTTGAAACTAACGTCCATATCCCTCTCCAGGTGGAGATCAGGGTCTGCATTCACAAAGCATCTCAGAGTAGGAGTGCTGATCTAGCTCCGTTTTGTCTTTTCGATCATAAATAGTCCATTGTTGACATATTCTCAAAATATTTAGCTTGTCAGCAATACATTTTTCAAGATATAACTTTCGAAATATAGAAATCGTCCCAGTACGATGCATTTGGTATCATGTGATGCTGCGTTTTGCAACATGTCAACATTGGACTAATGAAACAAATATCAAAAGATTGTTTTTGGGTGGAATTTTCCTTTAACAACTCCCCCATCTTGGGATTTGCAGTGTAGAAGCCATTAACCAGCCCTAGCCCACAGACTCCCATGCCAACCAACCCTCATCTCTATTGAATTACAGAGATTAAATCACAGATCCTTAATTAGGACCAATAAAAGCATCCTGTGGCTTCAGGTACTTCAGAGAGATGCTGTGATTGGATGAAAATGTGAAAACATATGAAATGAAATTGGTTTACCACTGAGTGTGCGCCCCACGACCCAGACTGGAGTAAAGCGGAGGAGAGGAGGGGGAAAGAAGAGTCCCAGTGCGAATAAGACTTCCCACCATGGAAAAGCCCGTAAAGGACCAGCGCAGTCAAAAAATGTGAATATCCTGTATTTTATATATATATTTCCACACTGAGGTTGGAATAATATTGTGAAAATAATGATAATGCCATTTTAGTGTAATAATGGGGCCAATGTGTGACATTGGGATCAACATTAAAAAATGGTTTAAAACAAAAATTTAAAGGATTTTCATGCAGTTCCACATGTGTACTTACAGGAATAAAAGTGAATAAATCCATTTGTCTCATAACTCCAACAGTACAACAATATAGGACTAGGACTATACATTCTTTAGGCAGGGTTCATATACATATTGGCAAGTCCAATTAAAGGACTTTCGGGGACTTTTTCAAGCACTTAATTGTAATTTTCAAGGACCTCAACGTTTTTCAATTGTATAAATTATATAATTGCACATATAAGGCCTAATAGAACCCACCCCCCAAAAAAGCATGCACAAAGTGTCAGAAAAGTAGCCCATTACTACCTTAATAATAATACTTTTTTTAGGCCTTGCCAATGCATTTATATTCAAATTATTATTACATACTAAAATATGTGAGAATAATGTAGACATTGCCTGACTAAAAAGATTGGATACATTCATGGCGATTTTTCTGTAGCCTATGTGGCCGACCCAGGCACACGTAATAAAGCCATGAATGGAGGTAGCATTAATCTCTCCATTTGAATCTCACCATCGCTGTTTTTATAATGGGAAAGTGACCCAAAACCAGGTTCCTTTAATAATGGAAGGATATGTATGGAAAGGCAGGTTGAAGCCAACATTAGGCGTCATCCTCATAATTACTGCACATGGTTTTACCGCAACAGAGTAGCGCAACACCCTTCAAACGAAGCGGCGGGACACATACGAAAGCAGCACAAAAACAAATGAAATCATGGATAATTACAAGGGAGCAGGAGAACTTATAAATGTTCGACAATAATTACAATAACTTTTCAAGCACCAAAGGAAATGTCAGATTTTTAAGGTAGGCCTATTCCAATACTTGAATTTCTGAGCTCGAAATTCAAGTTCAAGTGGGTAACTTTAAGCCCCCTGTTTAAAATTGCATGTCTAACATTGGAAAACAAAATGGATTCGTCATGTTATTTAATTTACCAGATCATATTGTCAATAAACCCACTAGTCTATGTAATGTGCTGTCATTATATCCAGAATAATTAATAGGAATAGTGTTGGGTGTTGTGCAATAGTCTACATGAAATCATTACCTTGATGCTTTTTCTGTTAAATCTAAGGAGACCCTGCTGTAAATCAAGCAGACAACAACAGATGATCAACATCCATTTGCTGGGGACATTAGATCCAACGTGGATCTACGTGGATCCAGGCACAAGGCGTAACTAATATTCTGGACATACCTGGACACACAGTTTTTCCAGCACTTGGGCTGGTGTTGCATGTTGTTGCATCGCATGCGCTATCACAACAGCTGTTCGTCACTTGACTGTCATTCTGAAAATTGTGTGTGTGAAAATATAATGGCTAATCAGCTGGACAACAAATGGCCATCCAACAAGGATTATGTATAATTATTGAAGAACCACATTAATGACAGTATCAATGTTGGTTTTAAGTATCCAGGTAAGGTGACTCTTTGGCCTCCCAAGTGGCGCAGTAATCTATGACACTGCAACGCAGTGCTAGCTGTGCCACTAGAGATTCTGGGTTAGAGTCCAGGCTCTGTCGCAGCCAGCCGCGACTGGGAGACCCATGCTGCAGGGATGTCCTCGTCCCATCACGCACTAGCGACTCCTGTGGCGGGCCGGGCACAGTGCACGCTGACACTGTCGCCAGGTGTACCGTGTTTCCTCCGACACATTGGTGCGGCTGGCATTAAGTGTGCATTGTGGCTTGTTTGGGTTGTGTTTCGGGAGGATGCACGGTTTTTGACCTTTGCCTCTCCCGAGTCCGTGTGGGAGTTGCCGCGATGAGACAAGACTGTAACTGGGTTAAAGACGAGATGTGTAAATTTGGTGTCTGAAGGCCATTCATTTAACATAAAAAGATAAATATGTATAAATATAATATTAAATCTCTCAACTCTTACCCTTCTTTTGACCCAGAAATATTTGTGTTGCAAACTATTAAATTAAGGAAGTTATTGAACTCTTAAGTGTCAAAGTGTCCTTCAGTGTAACTGTCCAGGTTAAAATTCTAATGACAAAAGTGTTTTTAAAATCTAGAAATTCATCTTAAAAATGTAAAGGGAACACCCTTGGAAAAATTGTGTTAGTGTTTGCAACAATATATAGAATAATGGGTGACATTCTGTATCTAAAAAATATTTAAAAACTTGAATAGCTTTTGCGCAAAAAAAGAAGCTATATTAAATATGAAAAGTAAGGACAATATATACAAGTAAAGGTCATTACTTTATATAGGTGGCAAAGGAACTACCTGTTAAATATGTTTATGTATGAAATCCGTCCTTCAGTATCACACTTTTGTCCTTCAGCAAAACAAAAGTTTCATGTTATATCACAATGTCACCTGTTATGCTGAATGACAGTAGCTTTGTTATCCCATGTTTTCATGTACTCATGCAATCCATATTTACTTGTTGTATGAATACTGAATATTATCATTTTAAACTATTTTATGGCATTTTAAGGTATTTCAAGGCACATTATCTTTATACTGTAGATGCCGTTGTCTAATAAGGAGAGGGCTGCATGGCACAGACAAAAGATTAACCCAGATCCAGTTGCTAGGCAGGAAAGACTAGCGAAAAGAAAAGCAGGTTACAGTTTTCATGCTACTGTCAGCAACAGAATAGGATATAATAGGATATAAAGCTGGGTGGATTAACACTTAACATTGAGTTGCACTATTATACTGTAGTTGTTTTTATTGCACTGCAGTTAAGGTATAACTGATGCATTATATTAGTTAATATAATATTACACACACACACAATTATGGATTAAAAATGGATTATGCGTGTCTTGATCACGAGAATGTGAAACTTCTAGTTGACAGGTTGAGCCAAAGCGGGTTGGTGAAAACCTCAAGCGTTTCCGAGTTACTGTCTTCCATTGTCTGTGATCTCAAGAACAAGCAATGCATGTACCGTGTTTATGCAAAGTGTTGCTATGATGAAATAGAGCTGGCCCTACCTGAAGAGAATGCACCGATTTTCATGGCAACAGTGGTAAAGGGAGAAATCAAGCAACTGAGAAAGGTCATTCACTAATTTTGTGAAAAGAACAGAGACGGGCACGTGGCTCGATCTGATTAAAAACTTCAACAAGAAACTGGATGCTCTGCTCAACTGGCTGCACCAAGTTGAGCAGTGCCGAAATTATTGTTATTGCTGCAGGAATCACATTTAATCAATATTTGTGGGCCGTAGTGATATGTATCATTCAGGGTAACAAAATATTTTAACACCAGTATTTTATATTAAAATACAATACGTTTTGTTTTGTTGACTCAGAGAGACAAGAACAAATCTCAAAGGATGAAGTGAAAGATATTTTCATAGATTTTAGCATTTTTTTCAGTGTAAGGCAGGTAGTTTTTGTAAAAGAACCTTCAACAAATTTTGAGTTGTACCCGTAACACATCAAATACGGGGTATTAAAAATAAAATAATGTAATTTCTTCTGGGTAGTTATATTTCTGCAAGTCTAAGCATGGATAAATAACCTTGTGATTATGAAAACTGGGCATAAAATTGTAATTTAAAAAAACAGTGTTATACTGAATTACTAGGATACATTCATATGATTATTGGCTTTATTGTTGAATATAACTAATATAAGGACATATTAGTTGCCACTCCAAGGAACATAAAAAAGCCTTTTAGGGAATTTAATTGATGTTTTATTTTTTTGCTTCATATGTATATAAGGTGACTCGGTTATAAGCATTTGATTTTGCAATGCATACATTATTTTGAATTTGTGTGCCCATGAAAAATGTTTTCAAACCGTAACATAATGAGACACAAAATGTTACTTAGCTACACTGCATTTCTGAGATCTCTATTAAAAAAACTGTCTGACAGCTAGATCCAGGATTATACAGTGTTAAAGTTCAGTGTCTAAATTAACTGATTAATGCTTAATATATAATATAACAACAACTTCCACTGTCATAAATGCAAGGACAGAAAAGTAATGTTTTATGTCACACGATTTTGGACAAATCCATCAAGACACCAACCATGAGAAAGGGTTAAAGACATGTTTTAAATGAACTTGTGAATGTTATTGAATATAGCTATGATCCCATTTATAGCTTCATTTAATGACGTGAAAAAAATTGGCATTTTATTATCAATGACTTCTCAACAGCTGTAACAATTTGCCCAGCGTAGGCAATCCTCACTGGTACCCTAGTTTCTAGAAAGTGCCTGACATTTCCGCCTGTTGTGGTGGGATGGAGTTTTGGCCTGCCTGGTGACATCACCAGGTGGTAAATTTGTTAATAGACCAATAAGAAAGAGAGTTCCAAACCTCTCTGCCAATAACAGTTAGTTTTCAGTTTTCCCCTCCCCACTCAGACCACTCCCAGACAGTCCTAGCAACATTCTTGCTTGAGAAATTGCTCTTTACTGAGAAACTATTTCTGTTTCTTTTTGACCATATTATTTAATTTAAAACAATCACAGTAAGGTACTTAATTGTTACCCAGATTATTTGATATTAAGATAAAAACGGCTGCATTGGACCTTTCAACTCTGTGTGTGATCAGGGGAACAGAGGAAAGGAGAGCCATCCTGTCGTAGAAGTCTTTGCTGGGCTTGGGCTGGAGAGGAGGGGTTATTCAAGGTAATATGTCTGCCACTGAACACACTGGAGAGTGCTGCTGTTGCTGCAAGGATGAACAACAGCTAACTAAGAGAGACAGGCCAGACACACACACACACACACACACACACACACACACACACACACACACACACACACACACACACACACACACACACACACACACACACACACACACACACACACACACACACACACACACACACACACACACACACACACACACACACACACACACACACAGGGAAGGGGAGTTGCTGAGGAAAACCCCATTGAGCACATAGCCTGGCTGCTCCACTGGACGCACACATCTCATAGTGTCAACATGGCCAAAAGCTTTCAACTGCCTTAAACTCATCACAGCACTAACGCTAAGTCTCCCCTTGTGCTCCCGACTTCAGTAGGAAATTGAAATGGGATGCAAACACTTGGTAGTGCAGACATTTCTAGGTCTGGGAGAGCCTGCTGGGAGAGCCTGCTGGGAGAGCCTGCTGGGAGAGCCTGCTGGGAGAGCGCTGGCTTAAATGCGATGGGCAGGTAAGACTACAGAGATTTAGAGGGTGGGTGAGTTAGAATAGAAAGTATCTGTGAACATGCATGCACACACAAACAAACACACGCATGCACAAACACACACACAGTTGGACACTTCCCTACTGTGCCCTCTCCCTAATCTATTCTCCATTAGCTTGTTGTGATGTTGCTATTTTTGAAAACACAGGGGAGGGGGGGGGGAATCTCACTCCATCACAACACAATACACAGCGGCAAGCAGTAAGCACACAAACACAAAACAGCCCCTAACCACCTTCCCACTCGGCACAGCAGCCAGGCAGGCAGGCAGGCACTAATCCTCCCCTGCCCTAATTGTGGGTGCAGTCACCCCACATTCACTTCATGAAAAAGCTGGCTTATACAGTACTTTACCAGACCGCTCTCTCTCTCTCTCTCTCTCTCTGTGTCTGTCTGTCTGTCTGTCTGTCTGTCTGTCTGTCTGTCTGTCTGTCTGTCTGTCTGTCTGTCTGTCTGTCTGTCTGTCTGTCTGTCTGTCTGTCTGTCTGTCTGTCTGTCTCTCTCTCTCTCTCTCTCTGTCTCTCTCTCTCTCTCTCTCTCTCTGTCTCTCTCTCACTCTCCAGATGATCCACCCTGCTCCACCAACAGATACTGGAACAGTAGGTGTTACTTTTTCTCCTTCGCTCTCTCTGTTTCTCTCACTCCATCTCTCTCTGTTTCTCTCACTCCATCTCTCTCTGTTTCTCTCACCCCATCTCTCTCTGTTTCTCTCACCCCATCTCTCTCTGTTTCTCTCACTCCATCTCTCTCTGTTTCTCTCACCCCATCTCTCTCTGTTTCTCTCACCCCATCTCTCTCTGTTTCTCTCACTCCATCTCTCTCTGTTTCTCTCACCCCATCTCTCTCTGTTTCTCTCACCCCATCTCTCTCACCCCATCTCTCTCTGTTTCTCTCACTCCATCTCTCTGTTTCTCACTCCATCTCTCTGTTTCTCACTCCATCTCTCTCTGTTTCTCTCACTCCATCTCTCTCTGTTTCTCTCACTCCATCTCTCTCTGTTTCTCACTCCATCTCTCTCTGTTTCTCTCACTCCATCTCTCTCTGTTTCTCTCACCCCATCTCTCTCTGTTTCTCTCACCCCATCTCTCTCTGTTTCTCTCACCCCATCTCTCTCACCCCATCTCTCTCTGTTTCTCTCACTCCATCTCTCTGTTTCTCTCACCCCATCTCTCTCACCCCATCTCTCTCTGTTTCTCTCACTCCATCTCTCTGTTTCTCTCACCCCATCTCTCTCACTCCATCTCTCTGTTTCTCTCACTCCATCTCTCTCACTCCATCTCTCTGTTTCTCTCACTCCATCTCTCTGTTTCTCTCACTCCATCTCTCTCTGTTTCTCTCACTCCATCTCTCTCTGTTTCTCTCACCCCATCTCTCTCTGTTTCTCTCACCCCATCTCTCTCACTCCATCTCTCTGTTTCTCTCACTCCATCTCTCTGTTTCTCTCACTCCATCTCTCTCACTCCATCTCTCTGTTTCTCTCACTCCATCTCTCTGTTTCTCTCACTCCATCTCTCTCTGTTTCTCTCACCCCATCTCTCTCTGTTTCTCTCACCCCATCTCTCTCTGTTTCTCTCACCCCATCTCTCTCTGTTTCTCACACCCCATCTCTCTCACCCCATCTCTCTCTGTTTCTCTCACTCCATCTCTCTCTGTTTCTCTCACTCCATCTCTCTGTTTCTCTCACTCCATCTCTCTGTTTCTCTCACTCCATCTCTCTGTTTCTCTCACCCCATCTCTCTCACCCCATCTCTCTCTGTTTCTCTCACTCCATCTCTCTGTTTCTCTCACCCCATCTCTCTCACTCCATCTCTCTGTTTCTCTCACTCCATCTCTCTGTTTCTCTCACTCCATCCCTCTCTGTTTCTCTCACTCCATCTCTCTCTGTTTCTCTCACCCCATCTCTCTCTGTTTCTCTCACCCCATCTCTCTCACCCCATCTCTCTCTGTTTCTCTCACCCCATCTCTCTCTGTTTCTCTCACCCCATCTCTCTCTGTTTCTCTCACTCCATCTCTCTGTTTCTCACTCCATCTCTCTGTTTCTCTCACTCCATCTCTCTCTGTTTCTCTCACTCCATCTCTCTCTGTTTCTCTCACCCCATCTCTCTCACCCCATCTCTCTCACCCCATCTCTCTCTGTTTCTCTCACCCCATCTCTCTCTGTTTCTCTCACCCCATCTCTCTCACCCCATCTCTCTCTGTTTCTCTCACTCCATCTCTCTGTTTCTCACTCCATCTCTCTGTTTCTCTCACTCCATCTCTCTCTGTTTCTCTCACCCCATCTCTCTCACCCCATCTCTCTCTGTTTCTCTCACTCCATCTCTCTGTTTCTCACTCCATCTCTCTGTTTCTCTCACTCCATCTCTCTGTTTCTCTCACTCCATCTCTCTGTTTCTCTCACTCCATCTCTCTCTGTTTCTCTCACTCCATCTCTCTCTGTTTCTCTCACCCCATCTCTCTCTGTTTCTCTCACTCCATCTCTCTCTGTTTCTCTCACCCCATCTCTCTCTGTTTCTCTCACTCCATCTCTCTCTGTTTCTCTCACCCCATCTCACTCTGTTTCTCTCACTCCATCTCTCTCTGTTTCTCTCACTCATCTCTCTGTTTCTCTCACCCCATATATCTCTGTTTCTCTAACCCCATATATCTGTTTCTCTCTCTGTTTCTCTCACTCCATCTCTCTGTTTCTCTCACCCCATCTCTCTCTCTGTTTCTCTCACTCCATCTCTCTCTGTTTCTCTCACCCCATCTCTCTCTCCCTCCCCATCTCTCTCTCCCTCTCTCCCTCTCCCTCTCTCTCTCCCTCCCCATCTCTCTCTCCCTCCCCATCTCTCTCTCCCTCCCCATCTCTCTCTCCCTCCCCATCTCCCTCTCTCTCTCCCTCCCCATCTCTCTCCCTCTCCCTCTCTCTCTCCCTCTCCCTCTCTCTCTCCCTCCCCATCTCTCTCTTCATCTGTCTCCCTTTCTCCCTCACATCTCTCACCCCCCACTCTGCATCACTCTCTCTCTCCATCCCTCCCTTCTCTCTATTTTTATCTCTCTCTCGCTCTGTCTCCCTCTCTCCCACAGAAAGAGCCTAAGGTGATTATAGACTGTGGTGGGGGACTAAATCACAGCCTTTGTTTCCTAAAAATAGGTTTAAAATAGTGTAACCTACAACAATACAGGACAGATCTCTCTGCGCATGCCTTTGGAGGGGAGAAAAGGGTCAGCCAGTATTGAGGTCAAGAAGGTATTCCTCTCCATGAAAGATGGAGGAGAGGAGAGTGAGGGTAGTTGCTAGTTGCTTACCAGGATGTTCTCAGTGAGAGCTGCTCTGACATCATCATGGCTGGTAGTCCACATGATTCCACATGTCAGCAGGACATGCAGCTAAATCACACAGTCACTAGAGACACATTAAAAACAGGCTATTAAACGGTTCAGCAATTAATTCCTTTTAATCAAAAAAGCCATCAGTCAAGTGAGTGGCCACCCGCTGCTCTACCCCTCCTGGCATTTTCCTATGTCTGTGTAGACTGAGGTCCACATAGTGTTGTGCTCTCTGATCTACTGTCTGAAACACATGGAGTCCCACAGAGACACACTAGGTACTGGTGGAGGTCCACAACTTTGTTAATTAGTCATATACAGTACACATGATATACACTGAGTGTACAAAACATTAGGAACACCTTCCTAATATTGAGTTGCACCTCCCCTTTTGTCCTCAGAACAGCCTCAATTCATCGGGGCATGAGCCTTGTCAAAAGCATTCCACAGAGATGCTGGCCCATGTTGACTCAAATGCTTCCCACAGTTGTGTCAAGTTGGCTGGTAGTGGGTCTCTACTTCGAATAGCTCACTCCATCTCATCCCATAGAGACTCAGTTGACTTGGCAGGCCACTGCAGTAAACTGAATTCACTGTGGAACCAGTCCTGGACAAGCTTTGTGGCATGGGGCATTATCCTGCTGTAAAAATATATTCGCAGATGAATACACTGCTGCCATGAAGAGATACACCTGACTGGCAGGTTCAGATATGCTGTGGCATTCAAACGTTGCTCCACTTTTATCAAAGGGCCCAAAGTGTGCCATGAAAACACACCCGCACACCACCACCATCACCAGCAGCAGCCTGTCATGTTGACACACGGCATGATGGATGCATGTACTCGTGGTTTTCTTCATACCATAGGTCTACCATCAGTGTGAAAGAGCAGGAACCGGGATTCATCAGACCAGGTCATGTTTTTCCAATTCTCCAGTGTCCAATGTTTTCGTTCCTAAGCCTACTGCAACCGCAGTATCATCTTTTTTTGTTGAAAGAAGTGGAACTCTCTAAGGTCATCGGATGCCATACCTCATTCGGGTCAAGGTACGACGAGTTGTGCTTTATTTTATGGGTCTTTGGGCACCAATGTTGTACTGGACTGTCAGTTGACAAACTGTCTGTTGCTCTGCACAATGTGTCAGCCTCCTTTGTCCTCTTTCATCAATAACTTGTGTTTGACCACTGGCCTGCCATGGCTAGATGTCTTTAGGTAGGGGACCATTCTTGATACACACGGGAAACTGCAGTTCTTGACACACTCAAACCGGTGCGCCTGGCACCGACTACCATACCCCGTTCAAAGGCACTTAAATATGTTGTCTTGCCCGTTCACCCTCTGAATGGCACACATACACAATCCATGTCTCAATTGTCTCAAAGCTTAAACATCATTCTTAAACCTGTCTCCTCCCCTTCATCTACACTGATTGAAGTGTATTTAACAAGTGACATCAATAAGGGATCATAGCTTTCACCTGGATTCACATGGTCAGTCTGTCAATGTTCTGAACACTCAGTGTATGTGGAGTACTCAGTGTATGTGGAGTACACCATGTATGTGGAGTACACAGTGTATGTTGAGTACACAGTGTATGTTGAGTACACAGTGTATGTGGAGTACACAGTGTATATGGAGTACTCAGTGTATATGGAGTACTCAGTGTATATGGAGTACTCAGTGTATATGGAGTACTCTGTGTATATGGAGTACTCAGTGTATATGGAGTACTCAGTGTATGTGCAGTACTCTGTGTATATGGAGTACTCAGTGTATGTGCAGTACTCTGTGTATATGGAGTACACAGTGTATGTGCAGTACTCTGTGTATATGGAGTACACAGTGTATGTGCAGTACTCTGTGTATATGGACTCAGTACTCAGTGTGTATGTGCAGTACTCTGTGTATATGGAGTACTCAGTGTATGTGCAGTACTCTGTGTATATGGAGTACTCAGTGTATGTGCAGTACTCTGTGTATATGGAGTACTCAGTGTATGTGCAGTACTCTGTGTATATGGAGTACTCAGTGTATGTGCAGTACTCTGTGTATATGGAGTACTCAGTGTATGTGCAGTACTCTGTGTATATGGAGTACTCAGTGTATGTGCAGTACTCTGTGTATATGGAGACTCAGTGTATGTGCAGTACTCAGTGTATGGAGTGTGTAGTACTCTGTGTATATGGAGTACTCAGTGTATGTGCAGTACTCTGTATATGGAGTACTCAGTGTATGGAGTACTCAGTGTATGTGTGTATGTGCAGTACTCTGTATGTGCAGTACTCTGTGTATATGGAGTACTCAGTGTATGTGCAGTACTCTGTGTAGTGTGTATGTGCAGTACTCTGTGTATATGGAGTACTCAGTGTATGTGCAGTACTCTGTGTATATGGAGTACTCAGTGTATGTGCAGTGTATGTGCAGTACTCTGTGTATATGGAGTACTCAGTGTATGTGCAGTACTCTGTGTATATGGAGTACTCAGTGTATGTGCAGTACTCTGTGTATATGGAGTACTCAGTGTATGTGCAGTGTATGTACTCAGTGTATGTGCAGTACTCTGTGTATATGGAGTACTCAGTGTATGTGCAGTACTCTGTGTATATGGAGTACTCAGTGTATGTGCAGTACTCTGTGTATATGGAGTACTCAGTGTATGTGCAGTACTCTGTGTATATGGAGTACACAGAGCAACTGAATGCTTACTTTCAGGTTCACCTCTCGACAACGGAACAACAATAGAAAGTAATTAAGTGAATATAAGAGTTGTAAAAAAGAAAAGCTCAATGAATAGGATAAACATTTAGCAAAAATATAACACAAGAAGGCACTCACATGAAAACTGTTCTACTGTCAGTTCTACTGCGACACACTGAGACACACTGGATTGTGGTGGAGATTCACATACTGTTCTACTGTCAGTTCTACTGAGACACACTGGATTATGATGGAGATTCACATACTGTTCTACTGTCAGTTCTACTGAGACACACTGAGACACACTGAATTATGGTGAAGATTCACATACTGTTCTACTGTCAGTTCTACTGAGACACACTGGATTATGGTGGAGATTCACATACTGTTCTACTGTCAGTTCTGTTGTCTGTCAGCTCTACTGAGACACTGAGGCAGACTGGCTACTGGTGAACAGTTCAGAGGGGGGCCACATTGGCCACAATATAGCCTGTTTTGACATTACTAGACGTTGGTGCTGCAAACGTGCTGAGCTCATCTCTCTCTAGGAAGGTATAGAATCTAGTGAATGGAGAAGCAGAGGCTTAAACCTGAATTTCCTGTCTTTCCTCTGTCAGAACAGAGTCAGACAGACACCTCCTTCCCTTGTTGGCAGGACAGGACTTATTTCATTATTCCACTGAAGGCTTGATTAGACAGAGAAGGTAATTAAACCAGCCAATTCATTGCCAATTCAACGGGCACGTCACCTGTAAATAATGGAAACTCTTCATGTCCATTCCTACATAATCATATCGCTATCACATTAATACATTGTGCAGGGCTGGCTTTAGGGTCACCACGAGGGCTTGCGTTAAATCTAAGACGAGCTGTCCCCATAATTCTGGCCCAGCACCGTTATAGACACATGGAAGAAGCACACAAAAATGACTCCATTGTAAATGGGAGGAATTGATATTAAGCGAATCAATTATTTTACGGAGTAAAATGGGGGCTGAAATTCCTCAGTTTAGTTCATTGCTTATTCTACCTACTGTACAGTATGCCTCCAACCGGGGCAATTCAGACCGAATCATTAGTCTCAATCAACAATCAATTAATCAATCGATGAAGATAGGAGTTTGGTGGAATTTTAGATGGTGTTATGAGTTATAAGAAGTGAATGAGGTTCCCAGGAAGTGTCATGAATGAGGGGGGGGGGGCACTGTTGAATTGTAGTCAACCCCTGAGAGGATTGAGAGAATTGTACCGTTTGTTAATTAAACCTTTGTTAAAAATGAAATTGATAGCCATTTTATTAGTTCATTAAAAAAAGTTATGAATATTAATTTTCCAATTTGAAATGCGCTCTCACCTCTCTTTTCCCCATCCTCCCTTTCTCAAACACACATAACAAAAAGCCTGAATAATTTATCAATTGACTTCTTATATTTTAATTAATTAATTCAGTAATGCAAAATTCATAAACGGCCTTCCTCCACATCCCCCCACCTCGTCTTCCTCTACTTTGTAATGAAGTGGTTAAGAGAAGGAGAGAACGAGGGAGGTCTGCCTCCGGGGTTATTTTATACAGAAGGGAGTAGGCCGACGTTGTGTGAAATATATTAGGACAAATCATCATCAGGATTCAACAATATTCAGTAGGTTCAGCGTCTTTCTGAGAGAGCGTTGATAGAGCCAATGCGGCATTTCTGTGTTATATCGGCCTATAGGGAGGAAAAAGAGAGAGAGAGAGAAGTAAAGGCTTGAGCACCAATGGTCGCTTATATCATGCCTGATGATGCATTATTAAGACACACGAGGCCTGGGAGGATACGTCTCCTCCTCCTCACTCTCAGAATGATGATGTGGGGGGGCGTGAGGTCACCCCCGCCGCTGCCCTGTCACACGACTCGCTAAAGGGGAGCTACGCTGCGTGTCACCTTGTCAGCCTGTGTACTTCCTGCACACTGAGCCTCAGCTGGACTGAGTGCCACAGAAGGCAAAGTTGAGTGGGACAAGCACTGTGTGTGTGTGTGTGTGTGTGTGTGTGTGTGTGTGTGTGTGTGTGTGTGTGTGTGTGTGTGTGTGTGTGTGTGTGTGTGTGTGTGTGTGTGTGTGTGTGTGTGTGTGTGTGTGTGTGTGTGTGTGTGTGTGTGTGTGTGTGTGTGTGTGTGTGTGTGTGTGTGTGTGTGTGTGTGTGTGTGTGTGTAAGCCTGTGATTCACCCAGTTCCCTGGCAGTCTTCCAGGATCTATTTTCTCCTTCTCTTTACATAACAACAAACAGTATGATTGGGGCTGTGTGTCCTGTCCTGTCCTTACTGTGTGTTACTGTTTCGGTCTAAAGGAGGCCTGACTGTGCCAGGGAGCCTCCTGTGGGCTGGGATGATCAGCCAATCAGAGAGGGTTGTTCCGTAACCACACCCTAGGACAGAGCTGTGGCCCGGATTCGGGCCTGGCATGGGGGGCTTTGACGGGTGGCCCCTGGGGGCCTCAGAGAGGGGGACAGGATCCGGGATCCGCTCACACCATATGCCTACAGGACAGCACCCAGCAGAGAGGCACAACCAAAATAGGGACTCAGAGTTCCCAATACAAGTCACTGACACTAACATAAGGCTTCTTTCTGCTCAGTAAAGACCAGCAGAGTAGAGTACAGTAGTATGTAGGACAAAGAGGGAGACAACCAGAGGCAGACAGGAAATAGAACAATGGGAGAGATGAGAGGAAAAGAGGCATGTGGAGGCAGCAGGGGACAGCCATGTCTGTCCTCGCCTAGGGTCTGTGTAGGTTGAGAGTACAGTAAGTGTGTGTATATTGAGGTTATGTGTGTGTTCAAACATTAAGTACCTGCAGGGCAGGGCTGGTTGGGTGTCTCAGAGGCCCGGGGCGTACCTCTGCCCCTGCTCTCTGACAGAAAAGCTGCCAGCTCCTATTACTCTGGGCTCTCTGTGGCTCTGGCCCGCTCCCTGCTCTGTGGCTCTGGCCCGTTCCCTGCTCTGTGGCTCTGGCCCTCTCCCTGCTCTGTGGCTCTGGCCCGCTCCCTGTGGCTCTGGCCCGCTCCCTGTGTCTCTGGCCCGCTCCCTGTGGCTCTGGCCCGCTCCCTGTGGCTCTGGCCCGCTCCCTGCTCTGTGGCTCTGGCCCTCTCCCTGCTCTGTGGCTCTGGTCCGCTCCCTGCTCTGTGGCTCTGGCCCTCTCCCTGCTCTGTGGCTCTGGCCCGCTCCCTGCTCTGTGGCTCTGGCCCGCTCCCTGTGGCTCTGTCCCGCTCCCTGCTCTGTGGCTCTGGCCCGCTCCCTGTGGCTCTGGCCCGCTCCCTGCTCTGTGGCTCTGGCCCTCTCCATGCTCTGTGGCTCTGGCCCTCTCCCTGCTCTGTGGCTCTGGCCCTCTCCCTGCTCTGTGTCTCTGGCCCTCTCCCTGCTCTGTGGCTCTGGCCCTCTCCCTGCTCTGTGGCTCTGGCCCGCTCGCTGCTCTGTGGCTCTGGCCCGCTCCCTGCTCTGTGGCTCTGGCCCTCTCCCTGCTCTGTGGCTCTGGCCCTCTCCCTGCTCTGTGGCTCTGGCCCGCTCCCTGCTCTGTGGCTCTGGCCCTCTCCCTGCTCTGTGGCTCTGGCCCTCTCCCTGCTCTGTGGCTCTGGCCCGCTCCCTGCTCTGTGGCTCTGGCCCGCTCCCTGCTCTGTGGCTCTGGCCCGCTCCCTGCTCTGTGGCTCTGCTCACCGGTGCAGAAGCACTAATTGAATTAAGTCTTTATTATCACGCTGCAGAGGCAGCACTTCTTCTCCCCATCTCGCTTGGCTGACACTTTTATCCTTGAACACCTGCTTGACATCAACTTCCTCCCCTCTTATTTATTCATCCCTCTCTCCTCTCCTTCTCCTCTCCTCTCCTCTCCTCTCCTCTCCTCCCCCCTCTCCTCTCCTCTCCTCCCCCTCTCCTCTCCTCCTCCTCTCTCCTCCCCCCTCTCCTCTCCTCTCCTCCTCCTCTCCTCCCTCCTCTCTCTCCTCCCCCTCTCCTCTCCTCCTCCTCTCTCCTCTCCTCTCCTCTCCTCCCCCCTCTCCTCTCCTCCTCCTCCTCTCCTCTCCTCTCCTCCTCCTCTCCTCCTCCTCTCCCCTCTCCTTTCCTCTCCTCTCCTCCTCTCTCTCCCTCCTCCTCCTCCTCTCCTCTCCTCTCCTCTCCCCCTCTCCTCTCCTCTCCTCTCCATGGTCAGTTACTGGCTGCAGTTCATTTCATCCTCCTACGTGTTGGCATACCAACACAGGGGTTTCTGCTGTCTGTTTTCCAACTACTGAGGAGTCGTTGTGTTCAGAGCGAGTTTATTATTGTTAACCTTAATACTGAATCCATCTCCATTAACACACAAGCCTTTTGCCTGATGTCTTTGACATTGTAGCAGCTGTGTGTGAGGAGTAGTTTGCATTGTACAAGCATTCACTCAGTGGATCCTGTTACTACTACTATTTATTATCAGCCATTTCTTTACTGTATAGAATATGTCTGGACTGCCTATGCTTTACTAAGGAAGCTCTGGAGAAGAGCCTTGCAAAAGTAGGCTAGTATACATCACCTAGGATGTAGTGAACCATCCATCTAGTCTACAGTCCTCAGGCCACACTGCTTCCTGGGGTTCAGCTAAGTATTACTTTAAAGGACACACAAACACAAGGCTCTATTAAGTTGCCAAGGAGCTCTCTCTCTCTCCGTCTCTCAGTAATCTATTGACCGTTTGCGTTCTCAACCCCCTCTCCCCTAAACCACAGGGCTTTTTTTTCCATCTGTCAATTGAATCCATCGCTCATCTTGCTATGTCTCTATCTGTTGTTTCTCCTGTGTTTCTCCAGCTCCCCCTCTGTGCATGTGAGTGTCCCTAACCTCTCTTCTCACCACATCCATCATGACTCTCCCATCTCCACCTCCTCCACTCTCTTCTCAACACATCCATCACGACTCCCCCCATCTCCACCTCCTCAACACATCCATCACGACTCCCCCCATCTCCACCTCCTCAACACATCCATCATGACTCCCCCCATCTCCACCTCCTCAACACATCCATCACGACTCCCCCCATCTCCACCTCCTCAACACATCCATCACGACTCCCCCCATCTCCACCTCCTCAACACATCCATCACGACTCCCCCATCTCCACCTCCTCAACACATCCATCACGACTCCCCCATCTCCACCTCCTCAACACATCCATCACGACTCCCCCATCTCCACCTCCTCAACACATCCATCACGACTCCCCCATCTCCACCTCCTCAACACATCCATCACGACTCCCCCATCTCCACCTCCTCAACACATCCATCACGACTCCCCCATCTCCACCTCCTCAACACATCCATCACGACTCCCCCATCTCCACCTCCTCAACACATCCATCATGACTCCCCCCATCTCCACCTCCTCAACACATCCATCATGACTCTCCCATCTCCACCTCCTCAACACATCCATCATGACTCTCCCATCTCCACCTCATCAACACATCCATCATGACTCTCCACCTCCTCAACACATCCATCATGACTCTCCCATCTCCACCTCCTCACCACATCCATCATGACTCCCCCCATCTCCACCTCATCAACACATCCATCATGACTCTCCCATCTCCACCTCCTCAACACATCCATCATGACTCTCCCATCTCCACCTCCTCAACACATCCATCAACTCCCCCATCTCCACCTCCAACACATCCATCATGACTCTCCCATCTCCACCTCCTCAACACATCCATCATGACTCCCCCATCTCCACCTCCTCACCACATCCATCATGACTCCCCCCATCTCCACCTCAACACATCCATCATGACTCTCCCATCTCCACCTCCTCAACACATCCATCATGACTCTCCCATCTCCACCTCATCAACACATCCATCATGACTCTCCACCTCCTCAACACATCCATCATGACTCTCCCATCTCCACCTCCTCAACACATCCATCATGACTCTCCCATCTCCACTCCTCAACACATCCATCATGACTCTCCCCATCTCCACCTCAACACATCCATCATGACTCTCCCATCTCCACCTCCAACACATCCAACACATCCATCACACATCCATCATGACTCCCCCATCTCCACCTCCTCAACACATCCATCACGACTCCCCCATCTCCACCTCCTCAACACATCCATCATGACTCTCCCATCTCCACCTCCTCAACACATCCATCATGACTCCCCCATCTCCACCTCCTCAACACATCCATCATGACTCTCCCATCTCCACCTCCTCAACACATCCATCATCTCCCCCATCTCCACCTCCTCAACACATCCATCATGACTCCCCCATCTCCACCTCCTCAACACATCCATCATGACTCCCCCATCTCCACCTCAACACATCCATCATGACTCCCCCATCTCCACCTCTCAACACATCCATCACGACATCTCCACCTCCTCAACACATCCATCACGACTCCCCCATCTCCACCTCCTCAACACATCCATCATGACTCTCCCCATCTCCACCTCCTCAACACATCCATCATGACTCTCCCATCTCCACCTCCTCAACACATCCATCATGACTCTCCCATCTCCACCTCCTCAACACATCCATCATGACTCTCCCATCTCCACCTCATCAACACATCCATCATGACTCTCCACCTCCTCAACACATCCATCATGACTCTCCCATCTCCACCTCCTCACCACATCCATCATGACTCCCCCCATCTCCACCTCAACACATCCATCATGACTCTCCCATCTCCACCTCCTCACCACATCCATCATGACTCCCCCCATCTCCACCTCAACACATCCATCATGACTCTCCCCTTCCTCAACACATCCATCATGACTCTCCCATCTCCACCTCCTCAACACATCCATCATGACTCCCCCATCTCTACCTCCTCAACACATCCATCATGACTCTCCCATCTCCAACTCCTACACACATCCATCATGACTCTCCCATCTCCACCTCCTCAACACATCCATCATGACTCCCCCCATCTCCACGAGGGAGGGTAGGGCAGGCAGACAGTTAGGGTGGGGGACGAGGGAGGGTAGGGCAGGCAGACAGTTAGGGTGGGGGACGAGGGAGGGTAGGGCAGGCAGACTTTACTCTGCCTGCTCTCAGAGGGCTGTGCTTCCAACCAACACAGAGATAAAACCTTCACAAGGTCTGACAAACGTGTTGACATGAATATTCCATAGAACGCCCCATATGCAAGATGACTCTTGTGCAAATGTCTGATTCTCATAATGAAATAATGGGATTATAAAGACCTTTTATACACTTCCTGTCCTTCCTCCTCTCTTCCCCCTCTTCCTCCTCTCTTCCCCTCCTGTCCTTCCTCCTCTCTTCCCCCTCTCTTCCTCCTTTCTTCCCCCTTCCTCCTCTCCTTCCCCCCCCTCTCTCTCTTCCTCCTTTCTTCCCACGCTGCTCCTGTCCTCCCCCTCTCTCTTCCTTCCTCTCTCCCCCTTCCTCTCTTCCTCCCTCTCTTCCCCCTCTTCCTCTCCTCCTTTCTTCCCCACGCTGCTCCTGTCCTTCCCCCTCTCTTCCTCCTCTCTTCCTCCTCTCTTCCCCCCTCTCTTCCACGCTGCTCCTGTCCTTCCCCCTCTCTTCCTCCTCTCTTCCCACGCTGCTCCTGTCCTTCCCCCTCTCTTCCCACGCTGCTCCTGTCCTTCCCCCTCTCTTCCTCCTCTCTTCCCACACTGCTCCTGTCCTTCCTCGTCACTTCCCACACTGCTCCTGTCCTTCCCCCTGTCTTCCTCCTCTCTTCCCACGATGCTCCTGTCCTTCCTCATCTCTTCCCACACTGCTCCTGTCCTTCCCCCTCTCTCTCCTCCTCTCTTCCCACGCTGTTCCTGTCCTTCCCCCTCTCTTCCTCCTCTCTTCCCACACTGCTCCTGTCCTTCCTCGTCACTTCCCACACTGCTCCTGTCCTTCCCCCTGTCTTCCTCCTCTTCCCACGATGCTCCTGTCCTTCCTCCTCTCTTCCCACACTGCTCTTGTCCGTCCCCCTCTCTTCCTCCTCTCTTCCCACGCTGCTCTTGTCCGTCCCCCTCTCTTCCTCTCTTCCCACGCTGTTCCTGTCCTTCCCCCTCTCTTCCTCCTCTCTTCCCACGCTGCTCCTGTCCTTCCTCCTCTCTTCCCACACTGCTCCTGTCCTTCCCCCTCTCTTCCTCCTCTCTTCCCACACTGCTCCTGTCCTTCCTCCTCTCTTCCCACGCTGCTCCTGTCCTTCCCCCTTTCTTCCTCCTCTCCTCCTGTCCTTCCCCCTCTCTTTCTCCTCTCTTCCCACACTGCTCATGTCCTTCCCCCTCTCTTCCTCCTCTCTTCCCACACTGCTCCTGTCCTTCCCCTCTCTTCCTCCTCTCTTCCCACACTGCTCCTGTCCTTCCCCCTCTCTTCCCACACTGCTCATGTCCTTCCCCCTCTCTTCCCCCTCTCTTCCCACACTGCTCATGTCCTTCCCCCTCTCTTCCTCCTCTGTTCCCACACTGCTCATGTCCTTCCCCCTCTCTTCCCACACTGCTCCTGTCCTTCCCCCTCTCTTTCTCCTCTCTTCCCACGCTGCTCCTGTCCTTCCCCCTCTCTTCCTCCTCTCTTCCCACGCTGCTCCTGTCTTCCCCCTCTCTTCCCACACTGCTCATGTCCTTCCCCCTCTCTTCCACACTGCTCCGGTCCTTCCCCCTCTCTTTCTCCTCTCTTCCCACGCTGCTCCTGTCCTTCCCCCTCTCTTCCTCCTCTCTTCCCACACTGCTCCTGTCCTTCCCACACTGCTCCTGTCCCTCCTCTCTTCCCACACTGCTCCTGTCCTTCCCCCTCTCTTCCTCCTCTCTTCCCACACTGCTCCTGTCCTTCCCCCTCTCTTCCTCCTCTCTTCCCACACTGCTCATGTCCTTCCCCCTCTCTTCCTCCTCTCTTCCCACTCTGCTCCTGTCCTTCCCCCTTTCTTCCTCCTCTCCTCCTGTCCTTCCCCCTCTCTTTCTCCTCTCTTCCCACGCTGCTCCTGTCCTTCCCCCTCTCTTCCTTCTCTCTTCCCACGCTGCTCCTGTCCTTCCCCCTCTTTTCCTCCTCTCTTTCCCACGCTGCTCCTGTCCTTCCCCCTCTCTTCCTCCTCTCCTCCTGTCCTTCCCCCTCTCTTTCTCCTCTCTTCCCACGCTGCTCCTGTCCTTCCCCCTCTCTTCCTCCTCTCTTCCCACGCTGCTCCTGTCTTCCCCCTCTCTTCCCACACTGCTCATGTCCTTCCCCCTCTCTTCCTCCTCTCTTCCCACACTGCTCCTGTCCTTCCCCCTCTCTTTTCTCCTCTCTTCCCACGCTGCTCCTGTCCTTCCCCCTCTCTTCCTCCTCTCTTCCCACGCTGCTCCTGTCTTCCCCCTCTCTTCCCACACTGCTCATGTCCTTCCCCCTCTCTTCCCACACTGCTCCTGTCCTTCCCCCTCTGTTCCTCCTCTCTTCCCACACTGCTCCTGTCCTTCCCCCTCTCTTCCTCCTCTCTTCCCACACTGCTCGTGTCCTTCCCCATCTCTTCCTCCTCTCTTCCCACACTGCTCATGTCCTTCCCCCTCTCTTCCCACACTGCTCCTGTCCTTCCACCTCTCTTCCCACACTGCTCCTGTCCTTCCCCCTCTCTTCCTCCTCTCTTCCCACACTGCTCCTGTCCTTCCCTCTCTCTTCCCCCTCTCTTCCCACACTGCTCATGTCCTTCCCCCTCTCTTCCTCCTCTCTTCCCACACTGCTCATGTCCTTCCCCCTCTCTTCCCACACTGCTCCTGTCCTTCCCCCTCTCTTTCTCCTCTCTTCCCACGCTGCTCCTGTCCTTCCCCCTCTCTTCCTCCTCTCTTCCCACACTGCTCCTGTCCTTCCCCCTCTCTTCCCACACTGCTCATGTCCTTCCCCCTCTCTTCCTCCTCTCCTCCTGTCCTTCCCCCTCTCTTCCTCCTCTCTTCCCACGCTGCTCCTGTCCTTCCCCCTCTCTTCCTTCTCTCTTCCCACGCTGCTCCTGTCCTTCCCCCTCTCTTCCTCCTCTCTTCCCACGCTGCTCCTGTCCTTCCCCCTCTCTTCCTCCTCTCCTCCTGTCCTTCGCCCTCTCTTTCTCCTCTCTTCCCACGCTGCTCCTGTCCTTCCCCCTCTCTTCCTCCTCTCTTCCCACACTGCTCCTGTCCTTCCCCCTCTCTTCCCACACTGCTCATGTCCTTCCCCCTCTCTTCCTCCTCTCCTCCTGTCCTTCCCCCTCTCTTCCTCCTCTCTTCCCACACTGCTCCTGTTCTTCCCCCTCTGTTCCTCCTCTCTTCCCACACTGCTCCTGTCCTTCCCCCTCTGTTGCTCCTCTCTTCCCCCTCTCTTCCCCCTCTGTTCCTCCTCTCTTCCCACACTGCTCCTGTTCTTCCCCCTCTGTTCCTCCTCTCTTCCCACACTGCTCCTGTTCTTCCCCCTCTGTTCCTCCTCTCTTCCCACACTGCTCCTGTTCTTCCCCCTCTGTTCCTCCTCTCTTCCCCCTCTCTTCCCACACTGCTCCTGTCCTTCCCCCTCTCTTCCTCCTCTCTTTCTCCTCTCTTCCCACACTGCTCCTGTCCTTCCCCCTCTCTTCCTCCTCTCCTGTCCTTCTCCTCTCTTCCCACACTGCTCCTGTTCTTCCCCCTCTGTTCCTCCTCTCTTCCCCCTCTCTTCCCACACTGCTCCTGTCCTTCCCCCTCTCTTCCTCCGCTCTTCCCACACTGCTCCTGTCCTTCCCCCTCTCTTCCTCCTCTCTTCCCACACTGCTCCTGTCCTTCCCCCTCTCTTCCTCCTCTCTTCCCACACTGCTCCTGTCCTTCCCCCTCTCTTCCTCCGCTCTTCCCACACTGCTCCTGTCCTTCCCCCTCTTTCCTCCTCTCTTCCCACACTGCTCCTGTCCTTCCCCCTCTCTTCCTCCTCTCTTCTCACACTGCTCCTGTCCTTCCCCCTCTCTTCCCACACTGCTCATGTCCTTCCCCCTCTTTCCTCCTCTCCTCCTGTCCTTCCCCCTCTCTTCCTCCTCTCTTCCCACACTGCTCCTGTCCTTCCCCCTCTTTTCCTCCTCTCTTCCCACACTGCTCCTGTCCTTCCCCCTCTCTTCCTCCTCTCTTCCCACACTGCTCCTGTCCTTCCTCCTCTCTTCCCACGTTGCTCCTGTCCTTTCCCCTCTCTTCCCACACTGCTCATGTCCTTCCCCCTCTCTTCCCACACTGCTCCTGTCCTTCCCCCTCTCTTCCTCCTCTCTTCCCACACTGCTCCTGTCCTTCCCCCTCTCTTCCTCCTCTCTTCCCACACTGCTCATGTCCTTCCCCATCTCTTCCTCCTCTCTTCCCACACTGCTCATGTCCTTCCCCCTCTCTTCCCACACTGCTCCTGTCCTTCCACCTCTCTTCCCACACTGCTCCTGTCCTTCCCCCTCTCTTCCTCCTCTCTTCCCACACTGCTCCTGTCCTTCCCCCTCTCTTCCTCCTCTCTTCCCTTCTTCCCACACTGCTCATGTCCTTCCCCCTCTCTCCTCCTCCTCTTCCCACACTGCTCATGTCCTTCCCCCTCTCTTCCCACACTGCTCCTGTCCTTCCCCCTCTCTTTCTCCTCTCTTCCCACGCTGCTCCTGTCCTTCCCCCTCCTTCCTCCTCTTCCCACACTGCTCCTGTCCTTCCCCCTCTCTTCCCACACTGCTCATGTCCTTCCCCCTCTCTTCCTCCTCCCACACTGCCTCCTGTCCTTCCCCACTCTCTTTTCTCCTCCTCTTTCCCACGCTGCTCCTGTCCTTCCCCCTCTTCTCCTCTTCCTTCCTCTCTTCCCACGCTGCTCCTGTCCTTCCCCCTCTCTTCCTCCTCTCTTCCCACGCTGCTCCTGTCCTTCCCCCTCTCTTCCTCCTCTCCTCCTGTCCTTCTTCCCTCTCTTCTCTCCTCTCTTCCCACGCTGCTCCTGTCCTTCCCCCTCTCTTCCTCCCCCTCTCTTCCCACACTGCTCCTGTCCTTCCCCCTCTCTTCCCCCACTGCTCATGTCCTTCCCCCTCTCTTCCTCCTCTCCTCCTGTCCTTCCCCCTCTCTTCCTCCTCTCTTCCCACACTGCTCCTGTCCTTCCCCCTCTCTTCCCCCTCTCTTCCCACACTGTTCCTCCTCTCTTCCCACACTGCTCCTGTTCTTCCCCCTCTGTATCTCCTCTCTTCCCACACTGCTCCTGTTCTTCCCCCTCTGTTCCTCCTCTCTTCCCACACTGCTCCTGTTCTTCCCCCTCTGTTCCTCCTCTCTTCCCCCTCTCTTCCCACACTGCTCCTGTCCTTCCCCCTCTCTTTCTCCTCTCTTCCCACACTGCTCCTGTCCTTCCCCCTCTCTTCTCCTCTCTTCCCACACTGCTCCTGTTCTTCCCCCTCTGTTCCTCCTCTCTTTCTCCTCTCTTCCCACACTGCTCCTGTCCTTCCCCCTCTCTTCCCCTTCTCTTCCCACACTGCTCCTGTCCTTCCCCTCTCTTCCCACACTGCTCCTGTCCTTCCTCCTCTCTTCCCCCTCTCTTCACACACTGCTCCTGTCCTTCCCCCTCTCTTCCTCCGCTCTTCCCACACTGCTCCTGTCCTTCCCCCTCTCTTCCCTCTTCCCACACTGCTCCTGTCCTTCCCCCTCTCTTCCTCCTCTCTTCCCACACTGCTCCTGTCCTTCCCCCTCTCTTCCTCCGCTCTTCCCACACTGCTCCTGTCCTTCCCCCTCTCTTCCTCCTCTCTTCCCACACTGCTCCTGTCCTTCCCCCTCTCTTCCTCCTCTCTTCTCACACTGCTCCTGTCCTTCCCCCTCTCTTCCTCCTCTCTTCCCACGCTGCTCCTGTCTTCCCCTCTCTCTTCCCACACTGCTCATGTCCTTCCCCCTCTCTTCCCACACTGCTCCTGTCCTTCCCCCTCTCTTCCTCCTCTCTTCCCACGCTGCTCCTGTCCTTCCCCCTCTCTTCCTCCTCTATTCCCACACTGCTCCTGTCCTTCCCCCTCTCTTCCTCCTCTCTTCCCACACTGCTCCTGTCCTTCCCCCTCTCTTCCTCCTCTCTTCCCACACTGCTCCTGTCCTTCCCCCTCTCTTCCTCCTCTCTTCCCACACTGCTCCTGTCCTTCCCCCTCTCTTCCTCCGCTCTTCCCACACTGCTCCTGTCCTTCCCCCTCTCTTCCTCCTCTCTTCCCACACTGCTCCTGTCCTTCCCCTTCTCTTCCTCCTCTCTTCTCACACTGCTCCTGTCCTTCCCCCTCTCTTCCTCCTCTCTTCCCACACTGCTCCTGTTCTTCCTCCGCTCTTCCCACGCTGCTCCTGTCCTTCCTCCTCTCTTCCTCCTCTCTTCCCACACTGCTCCTGTCCTTCCCCCTCTCTTCCTCCTCTCTTCCCACACTGCTCCTGTCCTTCCCCCCTCTCTTCCTCCTCTCCTCCTGTCCTTCCCCTCTCTTCCTCCTCTTCCTCCTGTCCTTCCCCCCCTCTCTTCTCCTCTCTTCCCACGCTGCTCCTGTCCTTCCCCCTCTCTTCCTCCTCTATTCCCACGCTGCTCCTGTCCTTCCTCCTCTCTTCTCACACTGCTCCTGTCCTTCCCCCTCTCTTCCTCCTCTCTTCCCACACTGCTCCTGTCCTTCCCCCTCTCTTCCTCCTCTCCTCCTGTCCTTCCCCTCTCTTCCTCCTCTCCTCCCACCTGTCCTTCCCCCTCTCTTCCTCCTCTCTTCCCACGCTGCTCCTGTCCTTCCTCCTCTCTTCCCACAATTATCCTGTCCTTCCCCCTCTCTTCCTCCTCTCTTCCCATGCTACTCCTGTCCTTCCCCCTCTCTTCCCACACTGCACCTGTCCTTCCCCCTCTCTTCCCACACTGCACCTGTCCTTCCCCCTCTCTTCCCACACTGCTCCTGTCCTTCCTCCTCTCTTCCCACGATGCTCCTGTCCTTCCCCCTCTCTTCCTCCTCTTCTCTCCTCTGAACCAGTGTGAGCCCACAATGCCACAAAGCATTAGGCCCAAACACCATCACACACCCCCTCACAGACACACACATGCACACACACACAAAGTCCAGCTGAGCAGGTCTCCCACCATGTGCCAGAAGAGGTGACAGAAGCGTTCACGTTACACATGGGACTGATTGACTACAGCAGGCAGACCCAGACACACATAATGTCATGCTGACCAGCAGCTGAACGATACACACACTCACTCCTATCTACACTTACTCATTAAAACACACCCACACACACACAAACGCACACACACACACACACACACTTCATTATAGACATCCACACCCAGACACTAACAGGCACTAACACACAAAGAAAAACAAACAGTCTCTCTAACACACTTACACACCCACTTAGCTAGACTGCTGTTGGTTGGTGTGTCGGTGCCTCTTGGGTGGCAGTGGTGCTGTAGGTTTTAATAAAGGCATTGTCTTTGGAAGCTGTCTGAAGGGACTCTGCGAATGTGGGAGGAGAGAGGGCTATTGCTCTGGGACACGGGGGCCGCAGGTTCAGTGTCATTGTGGCCCCTCAGTGGAAAGGTACTTATTGTTTGATAGTTTCAATATAAGAGAGTACATGGTGTGTTTGTGTGTTAAAACAGAGGTGAAAAGCTGACATAGCCCACTGCTCCATCTGATGGTTTCCAGGAGCCATAACAAGTCAGTGTTTGTTCTCTCTGACTACTGAAGGGGATAGGGGAGGAAACAAAGACACACACACACACACACACACACAGACACACACACACACACACACACACACACACACACACACACACACACACACACACACACACACACACACACACACACACACACACACACACACACACACACACACACACACACACACACACACACACACACACACACACACACACTGGTCAAAAGGACTGGAGCACTCCCTCAGATCCACTTTGTGATTGGCTGCAGTCATCAGAAACCGTTCCTGTGTAATAGTAAGGTGTGTGATTTAAAAGGTTACTCTGTAGTTAATGAGCGATCCCTCTACGACACTAAGGTGTCCAACAACCCTCCTGACAGACTGTTCTTTACCCATACAGCTCTCAGTCTGTACTGGTTCGCTCTCTGTCTGTTCTTGTCTCCACCAGGCACCTGGGCTGCACCTTTCAAAAAGACTCCTCAGGCATCCATTTGTGTCATTTGTGATGGACATAAATGTCTGGTCCTTATTACATGAAGCATAGCATGAGGTTGACTGACTATTCACTATCCACCAGATCACTTTCTACAGCTATGGTGTCAGTTTGTCCTGTCCTGTCCTATCCTGTCCTATCCTGTCCTGTCCTGCTCTCATTTTCCTCTCAGCAGCACGCCAGCCTCAACACTTCAAGCCGCTCTTTAAAAAGGTTCACAGAAATAATGAATCTGGCCATCTGCGTTGGATGCAGGGTGTAGAAATCCTAATTGTCCCTTTAGTCTGTTCCCTCCCTTCAGAGAGAGAGGAGATGTATATGGTAAGAGCGATGTTAAATCACACCGCAGGCCAGGCGTTCATTAAAGCCATTATACCAGCCTCTCCCTCTAATGGAAATGGAAGCCAGCGCAGGCAGCTCGCTCTAGCGTTGGGGTGTAAATGAAAGTTGGGAAAGATTCCCCTGGCTCTGACAGGTGCAGTCTGAATTAGCTGTAGGGCTGTTCTAGCAGTCAGTGGGAGAGCGCTGCTATTGATTTGAAGCGCTGTTGCACTTCCTATCTGAAAGGGAATGTGTATTACTAAGACTCGGCACATCAATCACTCTGCCCCTCGACTTCTCTCCCCTGGCTGCTGCCAGGCCTCTTCTGACTCAGGAAGGATAAACAAACAGATCGGACCTAAAACAAACCAACTCAAACACGGGATGGAATGAATATTCAGTAGGCGGCTCGGCCCATGTAACAAATAGCTAATAGATCAAATGTCCACGCGTAATACCACTCACTACACTCACTCCTTATTTGCCTATTCATTATTTATCCCCACACTGTTAGCAGTGTGTTGGCAGTGTGTCATGTCATCTCCATGCTTTTCCTGGGTTTTGTGTCACCTTGGTTAAACAGCTTGCGTCTGCTCCTTGAGCTCTCTACTCGCCCCGTTCCCCCTCTCCCCTCTCCTTTTAGCATGTTTATGACCTGGCTACACACACACACACACACTCCGAGGTGTGCCTGTGATGACAAATGGCCCTCCGTCCAGGTCCCAAGCACTGCTCTCCCTTGTGCGAACCCTGACCTGTGACCTCTCGGCAAAGTGCTGTAGGAGAAAGATTACAGCCCATCAATCAGATTCCCATCAATCACCCTGCTACCCTGTCTGTCACAACACCTTACTCTCTCTGTCTGACAGACTGCTCCAAGAACACAAACACCACCAGCCTCCCCCTTTCCAGCCCCACCCTCTCCACTCCACCAGCCCCACCCTCTCCACTCCACCAGCCTCCCCCTTTCCAGCCCCACCCTCTCCACTACACCAGTCTCCCCCTTTCCAGCCTCACCCTCTCCACTCCACCAGCCTCCCCCTTTCCAGCCCCACCCTCTCAACTCCACCAGCCTCCCCCTTTCCAGCCCCACCCTCTCCACTCCACCAGCCTCCCCCTTTCCAGCCCCACCCTCTCAACTCCACCAGCCTCCCCCTTTCCAGCCCCACCCTCTCAACTCCACCAGCCTCCCCCTTTCCAGCCCCACCCTCTCCACTCCACCAGCCTCCCCTTTCCAGCCTCACCCTCTCCACTCCACCAGCCTCCCCCTTTCCAGCCCCACCCTCTCCACTCCACCAGCCTCCCCCTTTCCAGCCCCACCCTCTCCACTCCACCAGCCTCCCCCTTTCCAGCCCCACCCTCTCCACTCCTGGCCAGCTCACCTCGTCCAGCCCCCGTACATAAACGCCATAACAGCCCTAATAAAGCAGCTCCTCCCATCCATGTCAAGTTCAGCTCTGCTCCTCTCCATTCCTCTGTAGGCTCTGTAGCTCTGTCTGGCCCCCAGCCTTTATCTCATCCCTCAGTGCCACATCTACTAAGACATCAGCACCCACACGGGGCTCCTCTAGGACCCAGCAGGCTGGTTGACAGTGAGTCACAGAGACTCCACCGCCCTCACCATTATATTCCAACTGGATGCTGATTGGACAGTGTGTGACTCAAGCCTGGAGCTTTCCCTGTTACTGTCTATCGGTCCCTTCATTCTCCAGAGTACCGCTCCTGTACTTATGTTAATACCACTGAGTGTTCATTTTCCCTGGGTTTCTCATTTCAGTTACGGTTAGTACAACTAGATAACAGAGCCTGCTGTTTTACATGTTCCTGGGGACAGCAGTTAATAACATTGGGCCTAATGTCAAATATTCCACTGGTGTCTGAAGACAAGGAGGCCTGGTGTGTTGAGTTAATTGTTGTGGGTTGATGATAAGAAGGTGTAGAGTAGAGGCCAGGGTGCTCTTTGGGCCCTCTTCTACAATTACACAGGAAAACTAATTGGCACTTTCTTTATGTGGAGCCATTATCAATGTCCCTGGCAGGCAGAGGAGAAGAGAGGAATGATCTGTGTGTCAGAGGGCCAACAGTACAGTTACACATGGATGAGGACTGTTAATAACACCAGGGATGGCTCGCTGCGTGAGTGAGGATTCCTCATCAGAATGTGTTAGATCAGTGTGTATGTGGGTCTGTGTGTGTTCTGTGTTCGCTGCATACAGACAGAAGAGCATGGGGAGGATGGGGAGGTAGACGGAGAAAGGCTAGAGAAGGCCAAGTTAAACCCAGAACTGCCTGAGCGGGAGATTAGTAAAAGCTAGTCAAATGAGTTACCGGCGTCAAATATTTATTTAAAAAAATGTTATGTCCGGAACCGTGCTGCAGCCAATCAGCATCCAGGAAGGGAACACGCGTTGTAGAAATATAAAAAATTTAAAAAATTAGAGTAAATAATGTTGCCGTGGAAATAACATCAACACTGTTGACATTTAATTCCATGTGTCAGACGCGAGCGAACACGTTGATAGGACACGGCTTGTAGACGTGTTGTTGGCATATCATGTTACTTATCATGGACAGCATCACGGGGCCGCCATCATTTTCCTTTTCCAACAGTGACCTCTTATTGACATTCATATCCACATTCCCCTCTGTCTCTCCTGGCCCGCGCAGAAGGAGCTCTCAATGCAAACCCAGTTATTTCTATTGGAGAGTGTGAATGTGCAGACAGATACCAACACATTAGCATCACAGTCACAGCGGAGACCAGAGGAGTGCATGTTGTGTTAATTGGGCCGCTAAAAGGCAATTATTAGTCAACATTAATATTCCATCGTCTGGCTCAAATAGCTTTTGAAAGGTGCAAAGTTTTCCAAACTGCCATCAGGCAGATTGTAATATTAAACAGGCATCTGACTCTTGACATGAAGGGAGTGGTTTTCTGAGTGGTGCAGGAGGGATTCCTGGTACTCAGCACGAGACAGATCATTTTTCTATTTTTTATCAGTCTGTGTAGTGACGCCTAAAAACTAAAAGGCACAGTGTGGCTTTTCCTGTGAAGAAAATTGTACTTTCTTGGGAGACTGCCTCACTTACCTTGTTTTAGGGGACGTCGTTAGCCATTCCTCATGCTTTTCAAATGTTATCAAGTAAGCTGCAATCTCCTGTGAGAGAGGAGAACGGGAGAGAGGAGAACGGGAGAGAGGAGAGTGAGGGAGGAGAGGGAGGGAGGAGAGGGAGGGAGGAGAGGGGAGAGGGGAGAACGGGAGAGAGGAGAGGGAGGGAGGAGAGGGAGGGAAGAGAGGGAAAGAAAGGAAGGCTTAGATGTGTCATCTGTAATCACCAGGAGCTTCTGTTGCTAATACATTGTTGAGACCACGGTTCATTGACATTCAGACAGGAGAACACACAGCACAAACACAAAAGGGGCACAGAGAGGAGATAGGCCTGACGCTCCGGTAGGATCAGCCAGGTAAATGAAGATTGGGTAAAGTAGCACAAAGTAGACAGACAGAAACAAGAGATGCAGCACATAACAGCTGAGTTCAGACCATCTTTGTTAAGAAGACTTTGATCAGCCTCTCCTCAGAACAGAAGACTTCAAGGTGCTTCTCCCACAGATTGACGTCTCCAGTGTTCCACATTCAGACAGAGGCTTTTAACATTTTTGGTGCCACCCCCCCCCACACACACACACACACACACACTCACACAGTGCAGGATGGCATGTACTGGAACAAGGCTAGCTCATATGTGGATGGTATAGGGTCTTTTACAGCCCTATACATCTAGTGCGAAGGAGATTCCTTAGATAGACAGCGGCGTAGAGGAATATAATAGAGCTGCACTGTCATGTTTTCAGTGATCACAGCGGCTCCTGCATCAGTCAGAGAATGAAGGCAGAGCGGCCCAGACTCCCTACGCATTTCTACACCAAACTAATGGGCAGAAATAAAAGCACTTTGGATGCTGCCAGACAACCTCATGATTACCAGTGACAGCCAGCAATTCATCCCTCAGCCAGAGCATTTATCAGCTGCTCAGACAGACAGACCGACAGAGAGACAGATAAGGAGGCATGGAGCAGAGACCTGGTGCCATCTCATAGTATAATATCATATTTTAATCTCCAGGGATGTGTGTGTGTGTCTCCGCATGTTGTGAGTGTGTTCAAATAGGAGTACGAACAAACTTTTGCGTATATGGGCTATGTTTACACAATATGTCCCTTCGTGTTTGAGGTTACTTCTCCTGTCCACACGGGGCAATCATGTCACAATAATAAGAGGAGCAACAACGGAAATAGCAGCAAAAAGAGATACGATTGGCAGAATAAATCCCCATTCACATACAGAATAAACCCCCAGTCTCAGAGAGCCAAGTGTGTTAAACATCTAGGATCTGAGAGGCAGCATCCCCCTGGTTCTGTGTCATAATGAGTGTGTCCTGGCTGGCATCTACCAGAGCCTGGCTGAGTCTTCCCAAGGGGTTGCTGGGGGAACCAAGGTAAGGAGCGAGCCTGGGTGAGGAGGGAGCCAGGGTGAGGAGGGCGCCAGGGTGAGGAGGGTTCCAGGGTGAGGAGGGCGCCAGGGTGGGGAGGGAGCCAGGGTGAGAAGAGATCCCAGGCTGGCAGGGGTCCGCTGGGGAGGGGGTAGCATGACTGGCACCCTGGCCTCCAGGTGCAGGCTGGGAGATAATACAGCGTTGATGAACTTCCTGTCCCCCTGCCATAATGACTGGAGGGGAGGCAGGCACGGCATGACAAGATGGAGGCAGCATTAAGTGGAGATGGGGATGAGATAGGGAGGAGGGTGTAGTGGGGGGGGGGGGGGTAAAGCTGTCGAGAAAAGCTAAAGGGCTGAAGCTGTTCTTTCTTCATTTCAGTGTGTAGCTAGGGGTTTGATTTGGAAGAAGGCACAATAAAATGAAGAGAACGTACAGCTTTTTAAGTGAAAGAGGCACATATGTACATTCTGGCCCCTGAGACTAGAAGCATATGGATAACAAGGAGAACCGAGAGAACGGTACATTTACTGTGCCAACCAAGACTACACTGTTGTGGCCAACTACATGGAATATTCACATATGGTAACTAGCACCTGTCTCCTCATCAGTATGAGGAGGGCCTACAGTATGAGGAGGGCCTACAGTATGAGGAGGGCCTACAGTATGAGGAGGGCCTACAGTATGAGGAGGGCCTACAGTATGAGGAGGGCCTACAGTATGAGAGAGACTACAGAACATAAGAGCTGGATAAAAATAGACTGGACAGGTTTCTTTGCACTACCACTCCAACGGAAAAGTTACTTTCCTGCATGTATTTATGAAATAAATGACTACTACATTAATGTCCCCCCTCCCTCCTAAAAGAGGCAGATGCTGTTGGGAGGAATAAATGGCGGGTGTAACCTCCTCGGTGACTTCAGTGCCTATTAGTGCCTCAGTCCTCTCCATCACTCGTCTTAAAAGTCAGCCGACCAGGCTGGGCAGCAGGAGATGAAATAGTGGGCCCAGTCAGTCCGGTAAATAAAAGAGGAGTGGATGGAGGCTCTCTCTCTCTCTCTCTCTCTCTCTCTCTCTCTCTCTCTCTCTCTCTCTCTCTCTCTCTCTCTCTCTCTCTCTCTCGCTCCGTCTCTCATCCACCTCTCTCTGAACAGATGCCAGGGATTACTCCAAGCCCCCGATCAACCATAAAGGTGCAATAATCTTACAGCGAGAAAACAAACAAAAACAGACGTGTGGCCGTTAAACAGCTGCAAAGAGACAAAGCTTGTTTGGGCGGCGTAATGAGAGGCTAGTGCTGCTTTCAGGTTGACTGCACACGCTTCGTGGGCAGAACAGAACAGAGTGAGGCGGAGTGGAGGGCAAGGCAAGCTGATGGTGCATCAAAGTCAAGCCAGCAGCTGTCAACGAGCTCTGGACTCTATCGGCTGACCTTACTGCCTCTGGCCTGCACTCCATCACAATGGGGAAATATCCACACACTAGCCTTTCAGTATACTATGTACATTATGTCTCTACCTCTCTCAATCACAGCCAGGTCAAACCTAGTACACTATGTCTCAGCCACTCTGACTCACAGGTCCAACCTAGTACACTATGTCTCATCCATTCTGACTCACAGGTCCAACCTAGTACACTATGTCTCATCCATTCTGACTCACAGGTCCAACCTAGTACTATATCTCATCCATTCTGACTCACAGGTCCAACCTAGTACTATATATCATCCATTCTGACTCACAGGTCCAACCTAGTACATGGTCTCAGCCACTCTGACTCACAGGTCCAACCTAGTACACTATGTCTCATCCATTCTGACTCACAGGTCCAACCTAGTACACTATGTCTCATCCATTCTGACTCACAGGTCCAACCTAGTACACTATGTCTCATCCATTCTGACTCACAGGTCCAACCTAGTACACTATGTCTCATCCATTCTGACTCACAGGTCCAACCTAGTACACTATGTCTCATCCATTCTGACTCACAGGTCCAACCTAGTACACTATGTCTCATCCATTCTGACTCACAGGTCCAACCTAGTACACTATGTCTCATCCATTCTGACTCACAGGTCCAACCTAGTACACTATGTCTCATCCATTCTGACTCACAGGTCCAACATAGTACACTATGTCTCATCCATTCTGACTCACAGGTCCAACCTAGTACACTATGTCTCATCCATTCTGACTCACAGGTCCAACCTAGTACACTATGTCTCATCCATTCTGACTCACAGGTCCAACCTAGTACACTATGTCTCATCCATTCTGACTCACAGGTCCAACCTAGTACACTATGTCTCATCCATTCTGACTCACAGGTCCAACCTAGTACACTATGTCTCATCCATTCTGACTCACAGGTCCAACCTAGTACACTGTCTCACCCACTCTGACTCACAGGTCCAACCTAGTACTATATATCATCCATTCTGACTCACAGGTCCAACCTAGTACACTATGTCTCATCCATTCTGACTCACAGGTCCAACCTAGTACACTATGTCTCATCCATTCTGACTCACAGGTCCAACCTAGTACACTGTCTCACCCACTCTGACTCACAGGTCCAACCTAGTACACTATGTCTCATCCATTCTGACTCACAGGTCCAACCTAGTACACTGTCTCACCCACTCTGACTCACAGGTCCAACCTAGTACTATATTTTTTTTTTTTTTTTTTTTTTTCACCTTTATTTAACCAGGTAGGCTAGTTGAGAACAAGTTCTCATTTGCAACTGCGACCTGGCCAAGATAAAGCATAGCAGTGTGAACAGACAACACAGAGTTACACATGGAATAAACAATTAACAAGTCAATAACACAGTAGAAAAAATGGGCAGTCTATATACAATGTGTGCAAAAGGCATGAGGAGGTAGGCGAATAATACAATTTTGCAGATTAACACTGGAGTGATAAATGATCAGATGGTCATGTACAGGTAGAGATATTGGTGTGCAAAAGAGCAGAAAAATAAATAAATAAAAACAGTATAAAAACAGTATGGGAATGAGGTAGGTGAAAATGGGTGGGCTATTTTCCTATAGACTATGTACAGCTGCAGCGATCGGTTAGCTGCTCGGAGCTGCTGTCATCCATTCTGACTCACAGGTCCAACCTTGTACACTGTCTCACCCATTCTGACTCACAGGTCCAACCTAGTACACTGTCTCACCCACTCTGACTCACAGGTCCAACCTAGTACTATATCTCATCCACTCTGACTCACAGGTCCAACCTAGTACACTGTCTCACCCACTCTGACTCACAGGTCCAACCTAGTACACTATGTCTCATCCATTCTGACTCACAGGTCCAACCTAGTACACTATGTCTCATCCATTCTGACTCACAGGTCCAACCTAGTACACTATGTCTCATCCATTCGGACTCACAGGTCCAACCTAGTACACTGTCTCACCCACTCTGACTCACAGGTCCAACCTAGTACACTATGTCTCATCCATTCTGACTCACAGGTCCAACCTAGTACACTATGTCTCATCCATTCTGACTCACAGGTCCAACCTAGTACACTATGTCTCATCCATTCTGACTCACAGGTCCAACCTAGTACACTATGTCTCATCCATTCTGACTCACAGGTCCAACCTAGTACACTGTCTCACCCACTCTGACTCACAGGTCCAACCTAGTACTATATCTCATCCATTCTGACTCACAGGTCCAACCTAGTGCTATATCTCACCCACTCTGACTCACAGGTCCAACCTAGTACTATATCTCATCCATTCTGACTCACAGGTCCAACCTAGTACTATATCTCACCCACTCTGACTCACAGGTCCAACCTAGTACTATATCTCACCCACTCTGACTCACAGGTCCAACCTAGTACTATATCTCATCCATTCTGACTCACAGGTCCAACCTAGTACTATATCTCACCCACTCTGACTCACAGGTCCAACCTAGTACACTGTCTCACCCACTCTGACTCACAGGTCCAACCTAGTACTATATCTCATCCATTCTGACTCACAGGTCCAACCTAGTACTATATCTCATCCATTCTGACTCACAGGTCCAACCTAGTACACTATGTCTCATCCATTCTGACTCACAGGTCCAACCTAGTACACTGTCTCACCCACTCTGACTCACAGGTCCAACCTAGTACTATATCTCACCCACTCTGACTCACAGGTCCAACCTAGTACTATATCTCACCCACTCTGACTCACAGGTCCAACCTAGTACTATATCTCATCCATTCTGACTCACAAGTCCAACCTAGTACTATATCTCACCCACTCTGACTCACAGGTCCAACCTAGTACTATATCTCATCCATTCTGACTCACAGGTCCAACCTAGTACTATATCTCACCCATTCTGACTCACAGGTCCAACCTAGTACACTATGTCTCATCCATTCTGACTCACAGGTCCAACCTAGTACACTGTCTCACCCACTCTGACTCACAGGTCCAACCTAGTACTATATCTCATCCATTCTGACTCACAGGTCCAACCTAGTACTATATCTCACCCACTCTGACTCACAGGTCCAACCTAGTACTATATCTCATCCATTCTGACTCACAGGTCCAACCTAGTACACTGTCTCACCCACTCTGGTCAAACCCATATCTGTACTTCAACTTACTCCACTCATTCAATATACTATGTCTAGCTGTTTTGCTAGCTCAGCTCAAGGAACACTCCCTCGCAGCAGAACTGGGTAAACAGCACCAATCAACACAGACTAACTGTGAAAAAGAGAGCATGATCAGTAGCTAGCCTCTGTAATTGACACAGGGAATGAATGCAAAGAGCCCTTTCATTTAGTAAAGACAACAACATGCAGCTGTTTGCTGCTGAAGCCCAGCCATCTCATTTGTTCCTTTTCTCTCTCCAAAGCTGTGACACGTTACGTCTACGGAGAGCACAGATGATAGCTACATGACAGAGTCCTATACCAGTTAATGGGAGATGTTAGACACCTTGAAAGGGTTTGTTTGTGCATCCTCTTCTCCATAAGCCTGTTACAATCAGAGAGGCTGATGACTGTGACCTGTCTCTGCCTGGCATGTGATTACCTTAATAACACTCCTTTCCTCTTCCAGTCTAACCCAGCTATCTCTGTTCTGTCTGTCCCGTCTCCCTCCTAGCAGTCACATGGTCCCCGTCTCCTACAGTAAGTGTGTCGTGCTTCTCTAAACGTTGAGGTGAAAGCCTCCAAACGAGATTCACTCTCGAGACGTCTGGCTTTGCCTTTCACTGCCTCCCACTTGTCAAATGATATTTTCACACAGTGGAAGTTGCAAAATCTCGCTTTGAATGTCTACCTATTTGAAATGAGAGATGACACTAACATATTCACCCTATTTTATTTTCTGCCACCAAAACGAGAGAGAGAGGGAGGGAAGTGGGTAGGCGGCAGCCACTCCACGGGAAATAAACACCGTTTGACCCTGTCTTTGTCTTCAAATCAACCAGAATGACTGTCTGGGGAGCGAGTGTCGAGCGAGGGCAGTTCCTTTGTGAAGCTGATCAGACCGACTGCATCACCTCGTTACACCCTCTCACATTCCATGGTGCGACTTTTCTGCATTCATGTCAGTTAGTCAAAGGCTGGTTCACTTTCTGATGGGACTCTTTGAGCCCCTAGTAGTAACACTGTCCCTATGTGACCTAGGGGCCAGGCCAGCTACCCGCCTGGCCGGCTGCCTAGCTGTTTGTTGCTGCTCTGTTCGCCGCGGCTATGCTAGCTGTGATTTATGTGTGTGAAGAGAGGCATTGAGAGGATCAACAGTCCCCTGTCTGGAACGGCAGACCTGATCACTTGAAACAACTGTTGTCGTTCCGTGAAAAGGAAGATACGAGTCTTTTGGCATTATCTCAGGGCGCATCAGACACCTGTCTCTAAACACCATCCATAATGGCTCTCTCTCCCAAAGTGCAACGGAGAATTTGATCTGAAAAAAAAACAAACAACAGAGAAGCACAGAGGGGAGGTAGACGGGGTCTCATGGAGGCCTACTCCCGCCATACGAATACAAGCATCCATCCATGCTACTAGTTGATGGGTACATTTCCCCCAAATACTCATCTCTAACAAAGGCAGAGGAAAGATACATGGGTTTACTCCCTGGTAAGTATGATCCTTTAAGAATACAGTGCAGAACGTATGAAAAGCAGAGGTTCAACAGTTATTCGCCCTCTTTTGAGCCATTACGTGTCTTTTTCACTCGTTGTCTAGCACAATGGCACTAATGAAAAGCTATGTTAATCGAAAGCTCTTAGAAAAACAATTTTCTACAGTGTATTGATTAGCAGCCTCAGCTAATGGCACTTGAGAATCATCATAGAGCATAGGACAGGTTAGGATAGGGTATATAGTAGCACAGTGCCTCTGGTCATGCTTTAGTTGAGGCCTGGGGAATGAGGGAATGTATCCTGCCTGACGGTGCTGCTGTCTTTGACCTTGGCCTGCACTTGAAAGCGGGAAGCTATATGAGCGGAAAGGGGTGGCGGTTGAAGACGGATTTGGTGAGAAGAGCCTCCCTGATGACCCAACTCCACAGGATCCCAGGCTCTGTGTGGAGTGCCAGGTCATCTGATATTTCCTCCAGGGCAGCCCATGAAACATAACTGGCCAGGGCCAGGAGCAAATGGAATGGAGGAGGGAGGAGAGGAGGGAGAGAGGTGGGAGCATGGATAGCTGCTCCAGTATCAAGGGATCCCGGAAGACAAATTTAAATGCAATTAAACACAGGAGAGATGGAGTGATGGACAGGGAGAGAGAGAGAGGGAGAGAGAGAGAGGGAGAGAGAGAGAGGGAGAGAGAGAGAGGGAGAGAGAGAGAGGGAGAGAGAGAGAGGGAGAGAGAGAAAGGGAGTGAAAGACGAGAGCGAGATGAAAAAAGAAGGAATATCCAAAAAAGTGTGATTATGACAGAGACCAATGTGTGAAAAGCAGGAGAAGAGTAAAGGTCTGATTAAAAGTCTGCATCCATTCACACTTCCAAAACGCAGCCCCCACGGTGAATCATTGTGTCTTTTTTCTTTATAATTCTTGAATGTGTAATGTCCTAGGAGCAATATTTCAAACATTGTACCATCAATATGATCTCACGTGGCCATATAGCTGATTCGAGGTGGATCATTTTAAGTAGAGGGAAGTTAAGATGGTAGGATTGCAACTTTTTGAACATTGGAAATGTGCCATATATCAATGTTGGAAAAGGTGTAGCCGCGGAATAAAACATTAGCTTGGTCCCAGAAACGAATGGTTTGGGCCAGAGACCAGCCTACATGATGACGTTATCAACTCCAATCCTCTGGCTAGATTTGTTAGAGACGATCCAATCGCTGATGAATTCGTTTACAACGCCCCTCGTTTTGAAGTCACACAAACGGCTTCAGACGGAATGTGTGTGGCAATCAATAGAGCCGCGGAATTACATTCCAGACGAGTCGTCAGGCAAAGAAAAACCATTTTTAAAGCAGTACGGAAAGCGATTGTGGAAGAAACTAAAGGTATTTTACAAGTGGATAAAATGAAGACCTATAAACTTTGTTCAAGTAACTTTACCTCAGCTTGCCTAAAAGAGAGTGAAGGCTGGATTAGTGTTACTATAGTGTTACTATACTAAGGAGCTAGCAAAAGAGAGTGGATTAACAATAGTGTGTTGACAGCTGCACTTGGCATCTGCTGGTGAGGGGCGAGGCAGTTTGAGGCCATTCTATGAGTCCCTGAGCAGGTTTTAAAGATGCCCTGTACCCCACCACCCTGCCCATTAAGACCTTCTGCAACCTGCAGGGGGCTTCCTAGGGATGCCCAGACAGCGGGACACACACACACACCGCTGCCTCTGTTTTATCACCCCTAACGGAATGCTCTACCTGCTGCTGCTCTATCCTACACACAGTGCTCTGTCTCCACAACCCATGTCCCACGGTACCAACATGGCAACCACCCATCCACACAATCCTGCTGAGGCTCATCATCTTGGGTGAACTGTTCCTGGAGCAGGACAGTAAATGATCCTGTAAGTATCCTGTAAGAGGGTAGACCTAATTTCTCTCACCATCCCTAATCGACCTGGTTGATAGTAAGGAGACTCCTGGCTTACATCGTCTTTGAATGTTTAAAACACACTTCAGGTATTTCCCGCAGCTACAGCTGATGCTTGTCCTGTCCTGCATGGGAAGATGGGGGGAAAGACAAGCCGCCCATTCCACTGGTCTACATTATACATAGATACACTGGGATCAATCCTACATTGATCCGGAACGGCTTAGATGTTCTCCAGGTGCACTATGGGAGACACTGGAGGGTTCTCTCATCGGGAGCCTCCTTTTCTCCCCTTCTGCACGCCTCCCTGCTTCCACAATCAATGGTATAGCATAGAATACTGCTCCACCACTTTGCACTGGGCTTGTCTATATTTCTGTTTGTTTACCATGGCTGTGGGTGTTACAGTGTAACAAGCAGACAACATAATGGGTGAGAGTGACTGGAGAGGAGAGGCACTGGGTGCGGGCGGGCAGACGGAGGGAGGCGGGGACGCCGACCAGGGAGAGAGGGAGTTGGCACTTAGCGAAATTGTTTTGGCTTTGGTGTCACGGCTGCCGTCTCCGATGGAAGTGAAACTGTTCTTTGAGAGGATGTAATCATTTAGCCCTGAGAGAGGCAGTGCGATGGTCAGCCTCCACACGCCCGCCTCCCACCTCTCACCCCACAGAGTACCACGACACAAGAGGCTCGCCCGCCCACTGCTAAGTGTGTACGTGTCTGTGTGCACTACATGTCTATAGTCGTGTGGGTGTTTGAGAAAGGCGCACAGAGAACAGGAAAGGTTTCTAGGCATTGAGAAAGATTGAAAGGAAGTGAGTAAGAAATAAAAGGAGAAGGAGAAATCGAGTGCAGGGTGATGAAGAAAGAGATAAAGAGGGAAGATGGAAGAGAGAGGTTTATATGGGAATAGATCTACGGTGTGGTGATGAGAGAGGTTTATATGGGAATAGATCTACGGTGTGGTGATGAGAGAGGTTTATATGGGAATAGATCTACGGTGTGGTGATGAGAGAGGTTTATATGGGAATAGATCTACGGTGTGGTGAAGAGAGAGGTTTATATGGGAATAGATCTACAGTGTGGTGAAGAGAGAGGTTTATATGGGAATAGATCTACGGTGTGGTGATGAGAGAGGTTTATATGGGAATAGATCTACGGTGTGGTGAAGAGAGAGGTTTATATGGGAATAGATCTACGGTGTGGTGATGAGAGAGGTTTATATGGGAATAGATCTACGGTGTGGTGATGAGAGAGGTTTATATGGGAATAGATCTACAGTGTGGTGATGAGAGAGGTTTATATGGAATAGATCTACGGTGTGGTGAAGAGAGAGGTTTATATGGGAATAGATCTACGGTGTGGTGATGAGAGAGGTTTATATGGGAATAGATCTACGGTGTGGTGATGAGAGAGGTTTATATGGGAATAGATCTACGGTGTGGTGATGAGAGAGGTTTATATGGGAATAGATCTACGGTGTGGTGAAGAGAGAGGTTTATATGGGAATAGATCTACGGTGTGGTGATGAGAGAGGTTTATATGGGAATAGATCTACGGTGTGGTGATGAGAGAGGTTTATATGGGAATAGATCTACGGTGTGGTGATGAGAGAGGGACGTGTGACGAGAGAGGTTTATATGGAATAGATCTACGGTGTGGTGATGAGAGAGGTTTATATGGGAATAGATCTACGGTGTGGTGATGAGAGAGGTTTATATGGGAATAGATCTACAGTGTGGTGATGAGAGAGGTTTATATGGGAATAGATCTACGGTGTGGTGAGATCTACGGTGTGGTGATGAGAGAGGTTTATATGGGAATAGATCTACGGTGTGGTGATGAGAGAGGTTTATATGGGAATAGATCTACGGTGTGGTGATGAGAGAGGTTTATATGGGAATAGATCTACAGTGTGGTGATGAGAGAGGTTTATATGGGAATAGATCTACGGTGTGGTGATGAGAGAGGTTTATATGGGAATAGATCTACGGTGTGGTGATGAGAGAGGTTTATATGGGAATAGATCTACGGTGTGGTGATGAGAGAGGTTTATATGGGAATAGATCTACAGTGTGGTGATGAGAGAGGTTTATATGGGAATAGATCTACGGTGTGGTGATGAGAGAGGTTTATATGGAATAGATCTACGGTGTGGTGATGAGAGAGGTTTATATGGGAATAGATCTACGGTGTGGTGAAGAGAGAGGTTTATATGGGAATAGATCTACGGTGTGGTGATGAGAGAGGTTTATATGGAATAGATCTACGGTGTGGTGATGAGAGAGGTTTATATGGGAATAGATCTACAGTGTGGTGATGAGAGAGGTTTATATGGAATAGATCTACGGTGTGGTGAAGAGAGAGGTTTATATGGGAATAGATCTACGGTGTGGTGATGAGAGAGGTTTATATGGGAATAGATCTACGGTGTGGTGATGAGAGAGGGACGTGTGACGAGAGAGGTTTATATGGAATAGATCTACGGTGTGGTGATGAGAGAGGTTTATATGGGAATAGATCTACGGTGTGGTGATGAGAGAGGTTTATATGGGAATAGATCTACAGTGTGGTGATGAGAGAGGTTTATATGGGAATAGATCTACGGTGTGGTGATGAGAGAGGGACGTGTGACGAGAGAGATTTATATGGAATAGATCTATGGTGTGGTGATGAGAGAGGTTTATATGGAATAGATCTACGGTGTGGTGATGAGAGAGGGACGTGTGACGAGAGAGATTTATATGGAATAGATCTATGGTGTGGTGATGAGAGAGGTTTATATGGAATAGCTCTACGGTGTGGTGATGAGAGAGGGACGTGTGACGAGAGAGATTTATATGGAATAGATCTATGGTGTGGTGATGAGAGAGGTTTATATGGAATAGATCTACGGTGTGGTGATGAGAGAGGTTTATATGGGAATAGATATGCAGTGTGGTGATGAGAGAGGTTTATATGGGAATAGATCTACAGTGTGGTGATGAGAGAGGTTTATATGGGAATAGATCTACAGTGTGGTGATGAGAGAGGTTTATATGGGAATAGATCTACGGTGTGGTGATGAGAGAGGTTTATATGGGAATAGATCTACGGTGTGGTGATGAGAGAGGTTTATATGGGAATAGATCTACAGTGTGGTGATGAGAGAGGTTTATATGGGAATAGATCTACAGTGTGGTGATGAGAGAGGTTGAATGTATGCACACATGACTGTAAGTCGCTTTGGATAAAAGCGTCTGCTAAATGGCATATATTATTATTATTATTATATATGGGAATAGATCTACGGTGTGGTGATGAGAGAGGTTTATATGGGAATAGATCTACAGTGTGGTGATGAGAGAGGTTTATATGGGAATAGATCTACGGTGTGGTGAAGAGAGAGGTTTATATGGGAATAGATCTACAGTGTGGTGATGAGAGAGGTTTATATGGGAATAGATCTACTGTGTGGTGAAGAGAGAGGTTTATATGGGAATAGATCTACGGTGTGGTGATGAGAGAGGTTTATATGGGAATAGATCTACGGTGTGGTGAAGAGAGAGGTTTATATGGGAATAGATCTACGGTGTGGTGATGAGAGAGGTTTATATGGAATAGATCTATGGTGTGGTGATGAGAGAGGTTTATATGGGAATAGATCTACGGTGTGGTGATGAGAGAGGTTTATATGGGAATAGATCTACGGTGTGGTGATGAGAGAGGTTTATATGGGAATAGATCTACAGTGTGGTGATGAGAGAGGTTTATATGGGAATAGATCTACAGTGTGGTGATGAGAGAGGTTTATATGGGAATAGATCTACGGTGTGGTGATGAGAGAGGTTTATATGGGAATAGATCTACAGTGTGTGTGATGAGAGAGGTTTATATGGGAATAGATCTACAGTGTGGTGATGAGAGAGGTTTATATGGGAATAGATCTACAGTGTGGTGATGAGAGAGGTTTATATGGGAATAGATCTACAGTGTGGTGATGAGAGAGGTTTATATGGGAATAGATCTACAGTGTGGTGATGAGAGAGGTTTATATGGGAATAGATCTACAGTGTGGTGATGAGAGAGGTTTATATGGGAATAGATCTACGGTGTGGTGATGAGAGAGGTTTATATGGGAATAGATCTACGGTGTGGTGATGAGAGAGGTTTATATGGGAATAGATCTACAGTGTGGTGATGAGAGAGGTTTATATGGGAATAGATCTACAGTGTGGTGATGAGAGAGGTTTATATGGGAATAGATCTACGGTGTGGTGATGAGAGAGGTTTATATGGGAATAGATCTACAGTGTGGTGATGAGAGAGGTTTATATGGGAATAGATCTACGGTGTGGTGAAGAGAGAGGTTTATATGGGAATAGATCTACAGTGTGGTGATGAGAGAGGTTTATATGGGAATAGATCTACGGTGTGGTGAAGAGAGAGGTTTATATGGGAATAGATCTACGGTGTGGTGATGAGAGAGGTTTATATGGGAATAGATCTACGGTGTGGTGAAGAGAGAGGTTTATATGGGAATAGATCTACGGTGTGGTGATGAGAGAGGTTTATATGGAATAGATCTATGGTGTGGTGATGAGAGAGGTTTATATGGGAATAGATCTACGGTGTGGTGATGAGAGAGGTTTATATGGGAATAGATCTACGGTGTGGTGATGAGAGAGGTTTATATGGGAATAGATCTACAGTGTGGTGATGAGAGAGGTTTATATGGGAATAGATCTACAGTGTGGTGATGAGAGAGGTTTATATGGGAATAGATCTACGGTGTGGTGATGAGAGAGGTTTATATGGGAATAGATCTACAGTGTGGTGATGAGAGAGGTTTATATGGGAATAGATCTACAGTGTGGTGATGAGAGAGGTTTATATGGGAATAGATCTACAGTGTGGTGATGAGAGAGGTTTATATGGGAATAGATCTACAGTGTGGTGATGAGAGAGGGACGTGTGACGAGAGAGGGACACAAAGTGAGTGAAATGAAAGGAATCTATCTAGCAGTAGTTAGTCGGCAATAGGACTTAGTGGTTTGTGCCACGGTCTTCTAAGGTAACTGATGTAAACCATCAACATGGCCTCGTTGTAAAGGAATAAGGAGAAAAGGGAATAACAATACTATTATGACATACAATATGGGTCCTCTTCAGGTTTACCATTGAGAAGAGTATGTTTGGTAGCAGGCCTTTTCCCTCTCACGCTCTATCTCTCTAGCTGTGGTTTTAGGGATAACTTTGTGGCAGACAGGGGTAGGAGTCTTGACCCCCCCCCCCGTGGCTCTGTGACCTCTTGTGTTCCGTACCACGTCCTCTTCCTCATGCCTACAGCAGGACGCCTGTGCCCCCGCTGACACGCCAACAGAGGGGAAGCGAGCTGGACGGAGCTCCCGCTATGCCTCGCCTGGCTCCATGACGCTGACCTTCCCCACCAGGCCCACCCGCTGTACTCTTCTCTCCTCTTCAACTCAGAACCGAGCCGAAACTCTCAGATTCTCACTCCAAGTTAGCAGTGGTCGCCCGAGACTGTGGCGAGATTCTCCTAGCTAACTGCCCATATGCAATGACCGTCACAATCTTCTAGAAGGGTATACTGCTGTAAATACAATACAAATAAATAGCCCATGTGTAATGTTTTAGATATAATGTCTAGCAGCTGATCTACAACATGATTCAAGTTATTTCCTGACAGATGAAATATAGTACTATACAGGCATTATAACGAGTTAAAAAGTGTAATGATTCCACAAGTCAAAGACCACCTGTCAGGCACACAATGACGGGACATCCAGGTCTGCAATCCAGGTCTGCCTAGTACAACCCACATCAATGACATGACATCAGACTCCCTTCCCAAAGTGGGCTTAGAGAAATTCGTATTATTCTGAACAGAAATCTGTTACACTCCATTTAGTGTGATATATATTATGTATACAAAAGTATGTGGACACCCCTTCAAATGAGTGGATTTGGCTATTTCAGCAACAGCCGCTGCTGACAGGTGTTGTCATGTAAATGTTCCTTCACAGTGTATACAATCAAGCACACAGCCATGCAATCTCCGCAGACAAACATTAGCAGTGGAATGGCCTTACTGCAGAGGTCAGAGACTTTCAAAGTGGCACTGTCATAGGATGCCACCTTTCAAACAAGTCAGTTTGTCAAATTTCTTCCATGCTAGAGCTGCCCCGGTCAACTGTAAGTGCTGTTATAGTGAAGTGGAAATGTCTAGGAGCAACAACGGCTCAGCCGCAAAGTGGTAGGCCACACAAGCTCACAGAACGGGACGACCGAGTGCTGAAGCGCGTAAAACTAATCTGTTCTCGGTTGCAGCACTCACTATCGAGTTCCAAACTGCCTTTGGAACCAACATCAGCACAAGAACTGTTCGTCGGGAGCTTCATGAAATGGGTTTCCATGGCCGAGCCGCCTCACACAAGCCTAAGATCACCATGCACAATGCCAAGCGTTGGCTGGAGTGGTGTAAAGCTCACAGCCATTGGATTCTGGAGCAGTGGAAATGCGTTCTCTGGAGTGATGAATAACGCTTCCCCATCTGGCAGTCCAACGGATGAATCTGGGTTTCGCGGATGCCAGGAGAACGCTACCTGCCCCAATGCATAGTGCCAACGGTAAAGTTTGGTGGAGGAGGAATAATGGTCTAGGGCTGTTTTTGATTGTTCTGGCTAGGCCCCTTAGTTCCAGTGAAGCGAAATCTTAACGCTACAATGCAATACAATGACATTATAGACAATTCTGTGCTTCCAATATTGTGGCAACAGTTTGGGGAAGGCCCTTTCCTGTTTCAGCATGACAATGCCCCCGTGCACAAAGCGAGGCCATACATAAATGATTTGTTGAGATCGTTGTGGAAGAACTTGACTGGCCCGCACAGAACCCTGATCTCAACCCTATACAACACCTTTGGAATGAATTAGAACGCCGACTGCGAGTCAGGCCTAATCGCCCAACATCAGTGCCCGACCTCACTAATGCTCTTGTGGCTGAATGGAAGCAAGTCCCTGCAGCAATGTTCCAACATCTAGTGGAAATCCTTTGCAGAAGAGTGGAGGCTGTTATAGCAGCACAGGGGGGACCAACTCCATATTAATGCCCATGATTTTGGAATGAGATGTTCGACGAGCAGGTGTCCACATACTTTTGGTCATGTAGTGTATCATGTTAGGTTACATGAAGAATGGAACAGTGCTCGTACAATACCATAGGAATTAGAGGATGTATAGCTAGTATCATATGTAGCACCCGTCATACATACTGATTGGATGATGTAACTTAGCGTACGTCTTGGGGAACGTACAGTATTATTGTTGAATGTAACACCATAGGAGAATTACAGGGAGAATTAACGTTGGCAGTTATGGGAACTAACAACACAGGTTAGGATCATTGACGTAGCAGGTTAGGTGAATTGGGTTAAGTTAAGTCCCCGACGTGATTCGAACATGCAACCTTTGGATTGCTAGACTGTCGCTGAATACGCCCGACCAACCTCCCAACTTTCGTTTCTGTCTAAAGTAACTAGGCCATTAGTAGGTATCATACGTCTTGAAGGTGCTCAGAAATACAATATGCAAAGTATGGCTCTGAGACCAGGGCTCTGAGACCAGGTTTCTGAGACCAGGGCTCCGAGACCATGGTGTCATTGCAAGGCCACCATAGTGTGAGGCAACCAGAGGGAGATTCTACCAATTTCCCTAAAAATGCCAGAATGAGGTGAGACAAGACTCATGCAAGTCTGAGAGTCTATATATTTCAGCCCCCCCCAGAATCAATGAATGGCTGAATGATCCTGAATTCCACTATTAATCACGGACAAATGACAAGAGCACCCTAGCGTGAAACCAATTTCTAACTTCCAATCTGAGACGCCCCCCAGAACCCCTACTGGGCTCTCTGTGAAATTGCGCCTCCCTTTGACCACTCAGCCGTGGGTTATTTCGGTCATGTGGCAAAGGTGTGTGTGTGTGTGTGTGTGTGTGTGTGTGTGTGTGTGTGTGTGTGTGTGTGTGTGTGTGTGTGTGTGTGTGTGTGTGTGTGTGTGTGTGTGTGTGTGTGTGTGTGTGTGTGTGTGTGTGTGTGTGTGTGTGTGTGTGTGTGTGTGTGTGTGTGTGCACAGCAGGCGCTAGTGATATTGGCTACTGTATCACGTTTCTCTTGTTCAGATCCTGACAGTCCAAATCCAAAGATGGAGAACCAGTCTTTAGGTACAACAGAGTCAAATGTACTGAAAGGAATCAGAGAGAGAAAGACAGGAGGGAGATGAGTTGCTCCAGCTCCAGGAGACTGTGATACACAGAAGGAAGGAATGTTTTTGGTACAGCTCTACGACAGACAGACAGGCAGACAGACAGACAGAGCTAGGCAGACAGACAGACAGGAAGGGAGAAACGGGAGACAGAGATAAAGGGCAGAAGGTGAAATGACAATAAAGATATGAAGTGTGTACACTACAGTACACCCTCTGCTTTTAGAGAGCAATCCGATCCGCTAGAGAAAGGGAGAGAAGACAAGGCCCTAATAATATCACCAGACACACAGCCATCAGAGAGACACACTGCTCAGGCCAATTAGCCGGCGAAAAGAAAGAGGGTTTTTCTCTTCTTCCTGCTCGTCACCATGAGGGGATCGCCCGTTCGCCCATATCGCCCACTTCCTCTTCACACACACACGTCTGCACTGACTGATTTGATTGTTCTTTCAGAAGGAGGGTAGGCTAGCATGCATGGTTTAATTGACGTGTGTTGTGCTGTCTGTCCAGTGCATCGCATCACATTGGGCTGGCTGGCCATGACTTCTATTCTATTGTTGGGCTATCAGACAGGCTGTCAGAAGGCAGGAATTATCTCTCTCTCTCCCCTCTCTCTCTCTCTCCTCTCCTCCCTCTCCCACTCTCTCTCCTCTCCTCCCTCTCTCCTACTCCTGGCTCGCTGCCTCTTTGTGTTCACATTACAATAACCAGGAATGAAGGTCACATGCAAACAGAATCCAATCCAGCCAGAGTTTCCTCTTGACAGCGTTTAACTTCTCAACAACAGGCTCTGGTTCAGTCAGACCAGTGCTACCGGTGCCGTCTGGTGTACTGGTTACCCTCTTGAGTGTGCAATGCCATATGAACCTACTGTGAATGACTAACTAAAACATGAATCATCATCACCACATCAAGGTCATTTCCCATCAGAGAGGAAAGTTATCACTGAAGTGAAATACATCTGCTTGGCTGTAGCTTTTTGCTCCACAGTTTTGAACACGTTTTTATGGGGGTACCTCTCTCCTTCCCTCATCCAGACCCGGGTTTCTATAGCCTACCTGCATAGTCCCATCTCCACAATGTGTGTTATCTGTCTCCGATCTCTCTCCCCTCTAAAACGTGAGACTATTCCGAGAGAGGAGAGGGAGGTGCAGCCTTTCTCCGTGTAAAGGATCCTCTGTCCAGACAGCAGGCAGTGGATCAATGAGCCAGATGGCCCGGTGGCCCTGCTCCTATTTTGGGGGCCATACTAGCTCGCTCTCTCTCTCTGTCTCTCGTTCTCCTCTTCTCTCTGTTCTGTTTATCTCCGACACGTCCCTCCGTTACTCCCGCCCTCTCTCACTGGTTACATGCTCTTAATTAAACATGCTGCAGAGCTATTAATTGTCAACCAGATTCAATTTGTTCCCCTGGCAGTACCGTGAATGGGCCTCTCTGCCCAGAACAAAGGGCTCTCAATCGCCATGTCAGGACCGAACAAAGGCCTGGAATGTCACTATACACCTATCTACTATACTATAGATAGGTGTAAAGTGTGTAAAAGCAGCGGGTGCCGGGTGCCGGGTGCCGGGTGCCATTTTGAAATATGGCATTTGGGCAGAAACCAAGTGTTTAATCAGAACGTTGTGGGTACACCTTCACACCTGTCATAATGCTGTACTCAACACCTATTCAATAAAATAGGAAATCAGACACATTTTTTATCCTATTGTTTTTCTGTTCTTCGCGTGCCTAAAAGGACTTTTGACAAATGGTGTAAATAAATAAGTCAATGACTGCTGAGATGAATATTGGAGTGAGCAGCTGCCAACACGTAATATAATTCAAGGCCATGCATCAATGTTGCTGGAGACTGGTCGCTCCACCACTCAGGCAGAACCCACAGCCTACAGCCAGGTGCCAGCACATCAATCCCTGCAGCCACCAGACCTCCACCAGCCCTTCCCTCAGACCCAGTCCAACCTGCAGTCCTCCACCACCCATCACACCAAACCAGTCCTTCCCCCAGACCCAGTCCAACCTGCAGTCCTCCACCACCCATCACACCAAACCAGCCTTTCCCCCAAACCCAGTCCAACCTGCAGTCCTCCACCACCCATCACACCAAACCAGCCCTTCCCCCAGACCCAGTCCAACCTGCAGTCCTCCACCACCCATCACACCAAACCAGCCCGTCCCCCAGACCCAGTCCAACCTGCAGTCCTCCACCACCCATCACACCAAACCAGCTCTCCCTCCCAGACCCAGTCTAACCTGCAGTCCTCCACCACCCATCACACCAAACCAGTCCTTCCCCCAGACCCAGTCCAACCTGCAGTCCTCCACCACCCATCACACCAAACCAGTCCTTCCCCCAGACCCAGTCCAACCTGCAGTCCTCCACCACCCATCACACCAAACCAGCCTTTCCCCCAAACCCAGTCCAACCTGCAGTCCTCCACCACCCATCACACCAAACCAGCCCTTCCCCCAGACCCAGTCCAACCTGCAGTCCTCCACCACCCATCACACCAAACCAGCCCGTCCCCCAGACCCAGTCCAACCTGCAGTCCTCCACCACTCATCACACCAAACCAGCCCTTCCCCCAGACCCAGTCCAACCTGCAGTCCTCCACCACCCATCACACCAAACCAGATCTCCCTCCCAGACCCAGTCCAACCTGCAGTCCTCCACCACCCATCACACCAAACCAGATCTCCCTCCCAGACCCAGTCCAACCTGCAGTCCTCCACCACCCATCACACCAAACCAGCCCTTCCCCCAGACCCAGTCCAACCTGCAGTCCTCCACCACCCATCACACCAAACCAGATCTCCCTCCCAGACCCAGTCCAACCTGCAGTCCTCCACCACCCATCACACCAAACCAGATCTCCCTCCCAGACCCAGTCCAACCTGCAGTCCTCCACCACCCATCACACCAAACCAGATCTCCCTCCCAGACCCAGTCCAACCTGCAGTCCTCCACCACCCATCACACCAAACCAGATCTCCCTCCCAGACCCAGTCCAACCTGCAGTCCTCCACCACCCATCACACCAAACCAGCTCCCCCTCCCAGACCCAGTGTAATCCACCTCCCTCCCAGTTAAGCGGCAGTCATCACACCAAACCAAGAGTCAAAGCCTATCCATGTCCTTAAACCCCGGGTGCCAGGTGACAGCCCAGCCATCAGCCAGAGTTGTGTGATGGCTGGTCAATTGCAAAACTCCTAATGACCCAATCCCTCCACCAGTAAACCTACCCCCCCCCCCCCACAGAAACATAGCCTAACCCCAGACCAAGGGCCCATTCAGAACCACTGTTATGTTAGTGCAGCTGTTCGGTATGTGTCTGTCTCAGCAGATGTGAGTGTAGTGAAGTGAGAAAGCCAAAACCACAGCTTAATCACATCCAAAATGCAAGAGCAGACACTGTCTCGTGTAGTTCATGTGTAGTTCATTTGCAGTGCGTAAAGGTGCTAACAGAGTGTTAGACAGGGCCCTTTCTCCTGTGTATTTCTGTGGCCTGCCTTTTCAGCAATCCCAATATTTAGCTTGCGGTTAAACTCACTGAGCAGTTGGAGAATGACTCATTTAACAGATAACGTTTTATTCTGTTGTCAGAAAAAAACATGTTTTGTCCATAACATGAGAACCAATAACCAATGCATTGTGAAATCAAAGGTTAACCAGAGACAAATAGTACTAATAGTACACACACACACACACACACACACACACACACACACACACACACACACACACACACACACACACACACACACACACACACACACACACACACACACACACACACACACACACACACACACACACACACACACACACACACACACACACACACACACACACACACACACACAGACTCCACTGCCAAAATAATTAGAAATAGAGATTCAACACAGTGTTTCAAAACACAAAGAGGAGCTGATGTACTTTATTCATGGAGACTTGAAAGAGAACAAACACTGCTTTTTCTCCTCCATCATCAAAGCGTGTTTACCCTAGCTACTCACAAACACACAACATTTTTATTGAATGTCTTGTATGTCTTAAAAAAAAACTTTGATCTTAATCTGTGGAGCTGTGTGGAGACCTCCTCAGGAGACTGGTGGAGCCTGGTGCCTGGGCCTGGGATGGGTTACCAGGGACCCTGTATTAATGTCTAACCTCAGGCAGAGCACTGGTAATCCACAGCTTTCACAGGTGTCCCTGTCTGGCCAGGAACACAAGATAAGCCCTGACCCTGAGGAGAGGAGAGGGAGAGGGAGAGGGAGAGGAGAGGGATAGAGGAGAGAGGAGAGGGAGTGGGACAGAGGAGAGAGGAGAGGGACAGAGGAGAGGGACAGAGGAGAGAGGAGAGGAAAGGGACAGGGGAGAGAGGAGAGGAGAGGGACAGAGGAGAGGGAGAGGGACAGAGGAGAGAGAAGAGGAGAAAGGAGAGGGACAGATGAGAGAGGAGAGGAGAGGAGAGGGAGAGGGACAGAGGAGAGGGACAGAGGAGAGAGGAGAGGGACAGAGGAGAGAGGTGAGGGAGAGGGACAGAGGAGAGAGGAGAGGAGAGGGACAGAGGAGAGGGACAGAGGAGAGAGGAGAGAGACAGAGGAGAGAGGAGAGGGACAGAGGAGAGAGAAGAGGAGAGGGAGAGGGACAGAGGAGAGAGGAGAGGGATGGATGAGAGAGGAGAGGGACAGAGGAGAGAGGAGAGGAGAGGGACAGAGGAGAGAGAAGAGGAGAGAGGAGAGGAGAATTGAATGAGGGGATAGGAGAGGGGGAAGAGGAGAGGAGACTCCTCACCCACTCAGTCACCTGCTTGCTCAAGGAAAACCAGCCCCAAGTAATAGCGTCTCGGCAGGAGCATCTAGCCAGAAATATCTGCATTTCCTTATCACCATATAGGCTGCAGCAGTGCGCTGGTGAAATGACACACCGATCATTTAGTGGATTACCCGCCACGGCAGAGGCAGCGGGGCTTATTTCCAGATCAGTCAGGAGGACATGTTAATGGAGGAGGTACATCTTCCTCTGTGTGCTTGATAAGGACAACTTACAGTAGGAGACAGCGTCACAGCATCATAGCCTCAGGCATGGATCAGCGACCAGACAACCACTAATACCACCACCCCGCTTACACACAGTCACTTCACTTCACGGGCTTCATTGAATAGCAATTGGATGTTTTCACTATAGGCTACATGGACATTTGAACTTTTTCAAGCGGTGGATTTTCTGTCCAAATACCTTAAATGCTTCAGGTTAAATGATTCAGACCTTTGCAATTTTACTCATTCAACTCACACAGTATCCAAGTTAGAATTCACTACTACATCCTTCTTAAGAAGTTAGAGTCTACATAGTAGGAAAGTTGGAAATGATTTTCTCTTTGTGAAATATGAATGCCTTGAGTTTCTGGTGATTCATTTAGCCAGACAGTTAGTACCAGGCACCAATCTAGTGAGAAATCAAAGTTTAGGTAAGACTTTATACTGTATGAGAGTGTGATGATAATCACTTGCTAATATGAATTCATATTACATTAACAATGGAGACTCTTTATCTTCATGAAGTATGGCAAGGAACGTTGATGGGAACGTAGTGTTAATGGACAAGTCAGACGTCAGGGCAATACTAGGCCTTATGATGGGCGCCTAAAGTACGACTCCTCCATGTATAAGCCAGAGGTTGGGCTGCCTGCACGGCTGGGCATGAACACGCATTTGTGTGTATGTGTTTATTTTTTCCCTTCCCCCCCAGTGGGGAACAGCACCACCCAGGTCCCACACCTTCTGATCACTCTAACCCTCCCTCCTCCACCCACCCACCCACCCATCCATCCATCCATCCATCCATCCCACCTCTTGTCTAATTAAACATCGTTAACATTCATCCCAAGGTCTTATGCAGATGAGCCCGGAGGGAGCGTACTGGTGCACTGCGTATTAAGAAAAACAACTTGGGGGGTGAGGTGTGGTAGAGGTGGTGGTGGTGGTGGTGGTGGGGGGGGGGGGTTGAATTGAGACGTGCAAGGATATCTCCGATTTGACCTCATTCATCAATTAATTACAGCCATTAGTGGGAGGTGACGTGGAACCAAAGCTTGAGTTAGTGCTGCGTGTCATCTCCACCCCTAGTTAGTCTAACCGTGTGCAGACAGGCATGGCGTACCACCGACTGAAGGTCTGCCATACTTGTCTGTCTGTCTGTCGGCTCCCTAGAGATCTGATCACACCTCACACTCTGGGGCACGTGTCTGTCACTCTGTCACTCACAGCACAGCACAGTCAGTCAGCCAGGAACATAGTTAGTCACACGTTCCATCACACGTTTAGATACCACAATGCTGGTGTGTGCTGCTCTACAGTAGGATGACACGGAGCTCCCTTCATAGGGGTGGTTGTTAGGCGTGTATATGGGAGGCGAAGTCAAATGCAGGAGAGCGGAGTATATTAAACAGGCGCACTTTAATAGCGGTCAATAACGACAGCACATAAAACATACTAGTGCCACAAACACGGTCTAATAACAAAAGTGCAGCGCCTGACAAAATAATCACGTAACAATAAACAATTACACACAAAGACATGATGGGGAACAGAGGACTAAATACATGTAGATTGATTGGGGAATGAAAACCAGGTGTGTATGGAACAAGACAAAACAAATGGACATGTGAGAAATGGAGCAGCGATGGCTAGAAAGCCGGTGACGTCGATCGCCGAACGAACACGGAGAAGAGCCGACTTCGGCGGAAGTCGTGACAGTGGTGGGCTCTCTCTATGCCCATGGGAACCCCGCTTTACACACAAACTGTATGTGTGACTGGCTTCCCTCAGTCTCAAGTAGTAAAAATGTACATTTTATTATTGAGTTTCTAAGAATAGTCTGCTTTGTCTGTAACGTCGCTATGTGTTGGCTTCGCTGCCCGGTATATCGCCGTTATCTTGGTCAGGTCGTTACTGTAAAAAAGAATGTGTTCTCAATGACTTACTGGTTAAATAAAGGCAACATGATGTCATAATAAAATAACAACAACAACAACTGGGGACAGAACGGTTTCATCAAACAACATTGTACTGTGCTGAATCAGTGTCGGAGCTCCTGTGCTGCGGAGGCTAGCAGCTAGCTTATTGTGTAGGCCTACCAGGACACAGACGGAAGTGGTTAGCAGAATGATTCCCTCAGACAACATCTGAATACTGACAATTGTGCTTAAAAAGCTATTGACTAGTGTGACTAGTGCCCTTTCTCTGAAACCATTGTGAGGCTACTAGGGCTGAGAATTGCCAGTGATACTAACACCGATACGATATGTATTGTGATTCTCCCGGTTCTATACGTATTGCGATTTTATTGCGATTCGATGTTCCAAACATATTGCTAACTATATGTCTGCTGCAGAGGGACAAGAGAGCCATGAGAAAACTAGTTTTGGTTAATCATGGAAACAAAAGTGCAAATAATATTGCGATATTGTCAAAACGATATGATATATCATCAAAAATAATATCCTGACCTTTAACATTTACATTTACATTTAAGTCATTTAGCAGACGCTCTTATCCAGAGCGACTTACTGTATAGATTCTTCCCCCATCACTAGAAGGTTCACGCTCGCTCTTGAAGTTATTGGGATGCAAACACAAAGGCATTAAAGCAGATATTACCGAAACAACAAAAAGAATGCTCAAATGGAGAGAATTTCATATGAGTATGTAGCTGTGTGTGTTTCTGCCAGTGAGAGACGGGCTGGGTTGGGCATGTGGCTGGGGCACCGACCAGTGGTCCACTATTTAATGGGAAGACTAATAGGGGGAGACTGAGAGGCTGTGGAGAGGCTGTGGTAGATGTAATGGACCTCAGGGAGAGGAGAGGAGGGAGAGCCTGGCAGGGAGGGCGGTGGGGCGGACGTGGCAGCGTGGCAGTCAGATGGTGAGTTATGGATGCCATGTGCCGACTCATATTTCTGAGGCTGACTTGGGGCTGGCCATGCACGGCGGAGCAGAGCATAACAGAACAGCAGTGCACCAGAGCAGGAAGGAGGAGTGCTCCCGTCCTCTCCCAGGATCCTGTTTGTTAATGTCGGCGGAACAAGAGCCCAGGGGAGGAGTGAAGCTTAAACTCACTCACCTTCACCGCTGGCCCTAGATCCATCTACCGGGCTCTCTGTCTGCACCATGTATCCTACACGCATGTATGCACACACACTTGGAGGCACGCACATGGACAGTGTACGCTTGCGCACAGGCAAACACACACACAAACAGACAGACACAGACACGCACACAGGAACACAACAGGGCCTGCACGCACCCCACAAGGTCTGCTAAAAAATACACAAGGGACCTGTCCCCAATAGACACGCCTGAGAAAACACCGGGCATTTTTGCACAAAACATCGAATGCATGGTTGGAGTACAGCTCAATCAACAGCACACAGTCACATTGGCCACTCCAATTACCTTCAAGGATCATAGATTCTCCTCTGCTAGTTTTCCCTTTTCCCCTTGCGTGCGCCTTTTTCCACAAATAGGCCTATGCTTCCATCCGGAATTCATTTGGCTCTCAGCTCTCTCTTCCTAACCAATCCAGTCTAGCCCCAGACAGACAGCCAGACACACAGTGTTCGCAGTGACTAAACCAGAGGACAGGGGGCGCTGCTGAGACGGCAAAGTAGTGATGGCGAGCGGCGTCTCAACGCGGCTGAGGAAATGATGATGAACTACAACATTAGCACGGTGATTAACTCCTCCTACTCCTCTTCCTCCTCTCGTTCCCTCATTCAGTCTCATCTTCTCCTATAGTGCCAGGTTGGTAGGGTACTCTGATCACCGTGTGTGAGATTCACACTGAGAATCCCCATCCATCTGTGCACCAGCCAGCCAGCCAGAGAGTGACAGAGCCAGTGTGTGATCCTCAGAAAGACCCTATAGAGACACAGGCACCCTCACACATACACACGATAATACACACACTCTACACACACGTACACATGGATGTTGTATTGTAGATATGTGGTAGGAGAGTAGTGGCCTGAGGGAACACACTTAATGTGTTGTGAAAAGGGTTATGAAATGTATTCTTTTAAATTGTATATAACTTCCTTCATGTTGCTGGACCCCAGGAAGAGTAGCTGCTGCTTTGGCAGGAACTAATGGGGACCCATAATAAACCCCAGGAAGAGTAGCTGCTGCCTTGGCAGGAACTAATGGGGACCCATAATAAACCCCAGGAAGAGTAGCTGCTGCTTTGGCAGGAACTAATGGGGACCCATAATAAACCCCAGGAAGAGTAGCTGCTGCTTTGGCAGGAACTAATGGGGACCCATAATAAACCCCAGGAAGAGTAGCTGCTGCTTTGGCAGGAACTAATGGGGACCCATAATAAACCCCAGGAAGAGTAGCTGCTGCTTTGGCAGGAACTAATGGGGACCCATAATAAACCCCAGGAAGAGTAGCTGCTGCTTTGGCAGGAACTAATGGGGACCCATAATAAACCCCAGGAAGAGTAGCTGCTGCTTTGGCAGGAACTAATGGGGACCCATAATAAACCCCAGGAAGAGTAGCTGCTGCTTTGGCAGGAACTAATGGGGACCCATAATAAACCCCAGGAAGAATAGCTGCTGCCTTGGCAGGAACTAATGGGGACCCATAATAAACCCCAGGAAGAGTAGCTGCTGCTTTGGCAGGAACTAATGGGGACCCATAATAAACCCCAGGAAGAATAGCTGCTGCCTTGGCAGAACTAATGGGGACCCATAATAAACCCCAGGAAGAGTAGCTGCTGCCTTGGCGGGAACTAATGGGGACCCATAATAAACCCCAGGAAGAGTAGCTGCTGCCTTGGCGGGAACTAATGGGGACCCATAATAAACCCCAGGAAGAGTAGCTGCTGCCTTGGCGGGAACTAATGGGGACCCATAATAAACCCCAGGAAGAGTAGCTGCTGCCTTGGCGGGAACTAATGGGGACCCATAATAAACCCCAGGAAGAGTAGCTGCTGCCTTGGCGGGAACTAATGGGAATCCTTAATAAACCCCAAAGACTACAAACAATGACATGTCTTGTCTACAATGACCTGTCTCCCTTACAAGCCTATTCTTAAACCTTACAAACAGTCTTTAAACTTGTATTAGATGCTGCTGCCCCGTTTGGCATTCAGAAGGCTACACTTATAAAAGCAATGTGACTGATGGATGTATATACCATAACAATGTATGTTATAAAAGATGGAAGGCCTGGATACTACTAGACTTCCTCTGACTCATGCCTGAGGACATCTCTCAAGCTCTTGTTACTGTACTGTTCTGTACGCTGTTGCAATGTCAAGTATGCTGGTTCTATATTGTAGTATGTGTGTTATGTCTCTGAATTCATACAACCAAGTCCAAAGGAGGGCAGAGACATACATAAGTTAAGAAGATAAATATCTTATTTTAGAGTGATTTGGAGTCAAGTCTTCACATGGGTCATAAACACACAGGGGGAGGAGGAGAGGAGAGGCAAATGGGTGGAGCCACTCTATCCTCCACTCAGCATCAGTAGAACAGTAACAGCCGGACCACTTCACATGAGAGGCCCTTCTGTGATCGTCACCCGCCCGCCTGTCAGCCATCACATCATCACCAGCAGCCCTGCAGGAAGAATGCCTCAGGCTGTGTCCCAAATGGCACCTATTCCCTACATAGTACTGCGCTCTGGTCAGAAGTATTGCCCTATGTAAGGAATAGGGTGCCATGTGGGATGCAGACACTCTCTCAGAAAACAGCAGGAGGGACAAGTCAATTCCCACACAGACAAACTACTACCTCCCAATACCTGCCATTGACTAGCCATTCACATCAGAGAGTATGTTTACACGCACACTAATAATAAAATGTTAATTAGCAACACAAATAGCACTGTAACAGTAATCCAAATGCGATCTATACGTATATTCACTGACTGTACAAAACATTAGGAACACTGCTCTTTCCATGACCGAAGTAAGCATACACTGATTAAAACATCTGGACTTCTGAGCAATCTTCTGAATGATTAGGACATGTGCCACGTTAATCAGAGTTCCACTGGAGTATTGATCTGCACATGTGTCAACACCAGCTGCTCAAGCATCCATCTTTTGCGTAAGCGAAGTGAGTTCGGAAAAACTAAAAGTATGAATCTTAAATGCTTTTCTAATACAAAATGTTATATGTCCACACTCGGAATCAAATAGGCCAAGCAAAAATAACACGATCGCTGTGGTAGAACATTTTGATTGGCGATTTTCTGCATTTATTAAAGTCCTATCAGAAACAGGGCTTTTGACTCACTTTTTCGACTGGTGGCACTGGTGCTACCGACTTTTCAGTTGATGGCACCAGCACATGATTTGGTTGCACAAATGTTGACCCTCTGTCCCATAATGTAACTGCATTCCATACAGAACCAGGCTAATAATGACTAGCCCTCTTTTAAATGAGCCCTTGTGTTCTTACATTGATTTGGATAGATTTACTCAGGGTTCAATGTGAACTGTTTTTCTCACTGGCAGGTTATGAATACGTTGGAGTGCAGGTTTTACTCAGCTAGTAATAGGATACATTTGGTTATTAATGAATTATGTTTTCTCTCTTTACTCAGCTAGTAATAGGATACATTTGGTTATTAATGAATGATGTTTTCTCTCTTTACTCAGCTAGTAATAGGATACATTTGGTTATTAATGAATGATGTTTTCTCTCTTTACTCAGCTAGTAATAGGATACATTTGGTTATTAATGAATGATGTTTTCTCTCTTTACTCAGCTAGTAATAGGATACATTTGGTTATTAATGAATGATGTTTTCTCTCTTTACTCAGCTAGTAATAGGATACATTTGGTTATTAATGAATGATGTTTTCTCTCTTTACTCAGCTAGTAATAGGATACATTTGGTTATTAATGAATGATGTTTTCTCTCTTTACTCAGCTAGTAATAGGATACATTTGGTTATTAATGAATGATGTTTTCTCTCTTTACTCAGCTAGTAATAGGATACATTTGGTTATTAATGAATGATGTTTTCTCTCTTTACTCAGCTAGTAATAGGATACATTTGGTTATTAATGAATGATGTTTTCTCTCTTTACTCAGCTAGTAATAGGATACATTTGGTTATTAATGAATGATGTTTTCTCTCTTTACTCAGCTAGTAATAGGATACATTTGGTTATTAATGAATGATGTTTTCTCTCTTTACTCAGCTAGTAATAGGATACATTTGGTTATTAATGAATGATGTTTTCTCTCTTTACTCAGCTAGTAATAGGATACATTTGGTTATTAATGAATGATGTTTTCTCTCTTTACTCAGCTAGTAATAGGATACATTTGGTTATTAATGAATGATGTTTTCTCTCTTTACTCAGCAAGTAATAGGATACATTTGGTTATTAATGAATGATGTTTTCTCTCTTTACTCAGCTAGTAATAGGATACATTTGGTTATTAATGAATGATGTTTTCTCTCTTTACTCAGCTAGTAATAGGATACATTTGGTTATTAATGAATGATGTTTTCTCTCTTTACTCAGCTAGTAATAGGATACATTTGGTTATTAATGAATGATGTTTTCTCTCTTTACTCAGCTAGTAATAGGATACATTTGGTTATTAATGAATGATGTTTTCTCTCTTTACTCAGCTAGTAATAGGATACATTTGGTTATTAATGAATGATGTTTTCTCTCTTTACTCAGCTAGTAATAGGATACATTTGGTTATTAATGAATGATGTTTTCTCTCTTTACTCAGCTAGTAATAGGATACATTTGGTTATTAATGAATGATGTTTTCTCTCTTTACTCAGCTAGTAATAGGATACATTTGGTTATTAATGAATGATGTTTTCTCTCTTTACTCAGCTAGTAATAGGATACATTTGGTTATTAATGAATGATGTTTTCTCTCTTTACTCAGCTAGTAATAGGATACATTTGGTTATTAATGAATGATGTTTTCTCTCTTTACTCAGCTAGTAATAGGATACATTTGGTTATTAATGAATTATGTTTTCTCTCTTTACTCAGCTAGTAATAGGATACATTTGGTTATTAATGAATTACATATTAAAAAGCTGTATGATATCATTTAAAAATGTAAGACAATACTCTATTTTTTAGAATTGCAGAGTATACATGCTTGTGACTAAAGTAGGCCTGTCATTTTAATATTGTTTTTACATCTCAAAATGTGACGTTTCCCCTTTAAGACAGACTGCTTCTCTAAAGAGACATTGATGTCTACAGTAGGCTGGCGAAGATGCATGCTAGATAAATGCCATCAACAGTAGCCAGTAGACCATTTTTTCCATTGGCAAGTAAGACAACTGAGGTGGTAGCCTATGATTTAAAAAAAAACTTGGCTATTTCATCTAACATCCAGGGACTGCATGAAGCAACGCTCATACAGATGTAGGATCTTCATTTGAGCCAGTCTGCTACAGCAGGAAAATAATCCTGCAGCAACAGGAAATGTGAATTATTATGTGGATTATAATTCATGGGCATTTTGTGTACATTTTTCATTAGGGAAAATCAAGTGTTACATTTTAAAGTGGAAATAACAAACTTTTAAACCTTGAATACACTACAAGTTTGCATTTCTCAGCAACAAAAATTCTCAGCAACAAAAGAGTGATCAATTTAAAATCCTACATCTGTATGGTTGTGCTTCTTAGAATACACCTCTCTCTCCTCCTTGCGCACAGTAGGGAGATGGAGAGGCTCGCTCACATAGCAACCGATACTTTCATATGGTCTATTTTTGGTCATTTGCACATTACTGTTTGAATAAATCACAATAATACAAATAAAAAGCTAATTGTGAACCAAAAACTAACATGACCAGATATATTTTTTCCACAGGGTCGCAAATGCACGTGTTTTGGACGCAGTTTTGAGTCCTGAGATGTAGAGGAGCCGATTTAGAACCCTTTACCTTGTGTTGTGGGAATACTTGGTTGTCTTTCTGTCCATTTTATACAAGCCGTCAAAAACACACTTGGCTAGTGGTTCATTTAAACAATATTCAAACCATGAATACTTATTTATAGAGCAAAATGATAGCATTATTAAACTTTTTGAGAGTACAAGCCTATAGCAAAAAGCCAGCATACAGTGCATTCATCAACTAGGTCCTGGAGGGATAGTGTGTGTTTGAGCCCTGTGCTCTCAAGTGTAGAGCGGGTGACAGGGGTGGGGAGAGAGGGACATAACACTCATGATTGGGCCATGTGCTGAGCTCCCAGCAGCCCCCTGGGCCTCTGGCTGCTAGGCCTTCTGGGAAAGGGCTGGGCTGTGTAGAACTACAGTGTGTATCTCAGACAGTAGCTTCAGAGACTGAGACTCCTCTTTGATATGCAAATAGTAAGATGCCCTATGGACCATTCCGTTCGCGCGTCACCCGCCCTCGTCTCGTTAGCATTCAGTAGCATTCAGAGCACAACGCAGAACCAAAATAAACTCTCCCTCGCATTCCAGCAGAGGGCTCAGAAATGAAATCACAAGAATACTACAATACTGATTCCTGTAAAGCAGAAAGCTGGAGGTTTCTAGACGAGAGCATGTTGGCACAAAACTAGAATCGGTGTGGGGAAATTAATGTTTTTTTAGGCTTTGTAGACCTGCACCGGTATTGATAATTGATTGTCGTCCTTTCTCTAGTAAAGGTGAACCTCACAGTGGGATCCACATTTCACCGTCTCAAATTCTTAACAATTACACGGTAGATGTTTTTTTCCCCCAACTGAAGAAATTACCACTGCCTCCTCCTCGCCTCTCTCATCCCAGAATCTCTCATTTATTATTTAGTTTTTAATTTGGCTATTTGAGTTTGGTGTTCTCGTTTGGAGAGATGAGTAAGCCTCTTCTAAACAGCCCCCTTATCCATTACACTAAACCCAGCAAACAGCAGACAGCGTGCCATGATTGACCATTAAAGAGGTTATTGATATAACAAACTTTTCCCTCTTCATTATCCTTCTAATTCATGTGTAATTGTAGAGGCAGAAAGTCTTTGGAGTTATTTTCACCTTGAAGTTGAAAGAGAAAGTGAATTTGGAGCACTTTGAGGCTTTCAGCTGCCATATTTGTCTCTTTCTGTTTCGTATCCGCTGTCTGAACCACAGAGACTGAGATCATTTAAAGGATACTATCAGGCTTTGGCAATTGAACTCATGGATACCATTTGTATGTCACTGCGTTCAGTATGAAGGAAGTTAGAGGTAGTTTCGTGAGCCAATGCTATCTATTGTTGCATGGTATATGTTTTTTTGATATTAGAACATGAAAAATGCTTTAGTACTAGATTTGGAGAATTGTACCCTGGGAGATGAAATGCACTCTGGGAATCGTAGTATGCTGTGTAAAATCAAAGATTGTCTATTATATTGACAAGATAGTGAAGTGACCGCTCTAACAATGGAAATACATGTCTTCAAAGATGGCAGGTAGGAGGAGGCGAGATCAGGTGGGACCATTCCAGTCAATGAGATACCCGTGTGAACAACAGGCCATAGAGATAAACAGAGGACCCATCTTTGTATCTGTGCCATTATAGCATCTATGACAGCGTCATCAATCTCCATTTTAAAGTAGTCCATTTTATATTCTTCATTGGCTAATTGCTCCCAACTCATATGAATCCCCACCCAGTTGACTAATTTTAAATGGTGTAAGCCCTCAATGGCAATGTCCATGCTAAAACAGTTATATCTGCATGATGAGTCCTCTATCTATCTCTATAATAGGCACAACTCTGATATCATTATTTAATTTTTATTGCCAAAATGCCATGTGCATCCAGTTATATCACTGAATTCGTAACAACCGAACCATTAAGAGACTTCTATTAGATAAAATAACCGTCATGAATCAAATTTACAATGACAATTTTTGTTGACCAAATTCGACACTCTCTCATTGACCTCCATACAAAATTCCTCACTTCGTGGGCTTATTTTTACAGACAGATTTATGGGGGAGTAAAACCTCTTGCTTTGCCTCTTTCTCGATGGTAAAATCATTGTATTTTTATGGTGTGCCGACTATTGCAATATATAATCTTCAGAAATGTGCTTCAAAGTTTGTTTTATGTTGTTTTGGAACTAAACTATTAATTGAATACATTACATTATTTAGCTGAAATGAATAATGAATCATACGTCTAATGAATGCCATTTGTCAAGACATTATGGCCATAGATGAGCAAATGAACACTGATATGTATCAAATTACATTTGAAAACAGTTTAGATGTAATGTAAAATGTGTGTGTGTGCTGAGTTTTAGACATGGTGCTTTATTGTAGAAAGAAATTGAATACTAGAATAGAAGATATTTGATTTGTTATTTGAGTTGTCAACCAGTTATCAACATACTGTACACTGAGTGTATAAAACATTAGGAACGTCTGCTCTATCTGTGACATTGACTGACCAGGTGAATCCAGGTTAATTTAGTGTAGATGAAGGGGATGAGACAGGTTAAAGAAGGATGTTCAAGCCTTGCAACAATTGAGACATGGATTGTGTTTATGCGAAAATTCAGAGTGTGAATGGGAAAAACAACATATTTAAATATGGTAGTAGGTGCCAGGTGCACCGGTTTGAGTGTGACAAGAACTGCAACGCTGCTGGGTTTCTCACACTCAACAGTTTCCTGTGTGCATCAAGCATGGTAAACCATCCAAAGGACACCCAGCCAACTTGACACAACTGTGGGAAGCATTGGAGTCAACATGGGACAGCATCCCTGTGATGCTTTTGACTCCTTGTAGAGTCCATGCCCCGACAAATTCAGGCTGTTCTGAGGGCAAAAGGGGAGGTGCAACTCAATATTAGGAAGGTGTTCCTAATGTTTTGTACACTCAGTGTATTGTTCAATGTTTAAAAGCCCAGTGATTATTCTGTGACTTCAGCAAATACGCTTTTTTTTATTTGTTGCCATGGTATCGTTTCGGTATCGAGTATTGTCTTGGAATTGAGTATCGTCTAATGGCCGGAGGTCTAATGACTGGAAGTCTAATGACCGGAAGTCTACAGGAAGTCTAATGACTGAAAGCCTACAGGAAGTTTAATGACTGGAAGTCTACAGGAAGTCTAATGACTGGAAGTCTACAGGAAGTTTAATGACTGGAAGTCTACAGGAAGTCTAATGACTGGAAGTCTACAGGAAGTTTAATGACTGAAATTCTAATGACTGGAAGTCTAATGACCGGAAGTCTACAGGAAGTCTAATGACTGAAGTCTAATGACCGGAAGTCTAATGACTGGAAGTCTAATGACCAGAAGTCTACAGGAAGTTTAATGACTGGAATTCTAATGACTGGAAGTCTAATGACCGGAAGTCTACAGGAAGTCTAATGACTGGAAGTCTAATGACCGGAAGTATAATGACTGGAAGTCTACAGGAAGTTTAATGACTGGAATTCTAATGACTGGAAGTCTAATGACCGGAAGTCTACAGGAAGTCTAATGACCGGACGTCTACAGGAAGTCTAATGACAGGAAGTCTAATGACCGGAAGTCTACAGGAAGTCTAATGACTGGAAGTCTAATGACCGGAAGTCTACAGGAAGACTAATGACTGGAAGTCTAATGGCCGGAAGTCTACAGGAAGTCTAATGACCGGTAGTCTACAGGAAGTCTCATGACTGGAAGTCTACAGGAAGTCTCATGACTGGAAGTCTACAGGAAGTATAATGACTGGAAGTCTACAGGAAGTATAATGACAGGAAGTCTACAGGAAGTACAATGACTGGAAGTCCTCTCTTGACCAAAGCCAATACGTTTCCATTTGATCATTAACAAGCTTTGGTGTGTATGTCAAATGTTTCCCCAAATTACTGTTACGTCAATTACTCAAAGTAACACCTCTTACGACCACTATGGAGTGATCTATATTGATATGCAATTGTGGTCAAGGTAAAAGAAAGATGTGGCTCTTTACTGGGAGGAATGTATGGCTCCTTGTATCTAATTTGTGGTGAAAGCCAAGGATCAATACCACTCAATAATCTATTGTGACGACCCTCCCACTCCGTCTGCCCAATTCTTTCTCTTTGCACTTGTTTTCCTCATGAGGATGTTGGTGGGCGGAGCCGGGAGGGTCGTCAGCGAAATGGGACACACCTGGGCCTGGGTGTGTCCCGGGATAAATATACTTCTTCCCCATTCATTGAGGAGACTCTCTCCATGCAGACACACTTTGATTTTGGTTGTGCCATTTTTGTGGCCGGTTTTGGCTTGCTTGCTTTGGCATCTTTCAACACTCCTCATTATCACATCTATCTATACACGCAACCACTCCCTTACACTACTGATTACACACACCATTGTTAACTGTATATAGGTTACCTCAGTTAATAAATCTATTTGTGTTATTCCTTATCCCCACGTTGTCTCTCTCCTTGTTAAGGGCTTCGAGCCGGTTCGTGACACTATTAATATCTGGGTCTCTGCTCTGTTCAGCTCTGTTAAGTCTGAAACACAGGCCCTGTTCACCAGCCAACACCATGAAAAGAAGAGGGCAATAGAAACTGATACCCTCTTTTCTGTTAACAGTCAAAGCCTTTTAATTATCTGGGCTTCCCATTGACTCCCTGCTCCATTCTTTTTTTTCTCTCTGATGGGCCTAGTTAACCGATCTGCTCGCCTAGCCACGGGCAGGAGAAAATATGACTCTGGAGGAGTCCGTTTGTGGGAATTGAGGTCAAGGAGGACGAGGATACATTTAGGAACATTGCAAGCAACACTACTCACCACCTCAACAGTCCATGGTGATATGTTTTCCCTAAGCTAGCATTATATAGCGTGAGCACAAACCTTCAGTCTAGTGTTTCAGAATCCTATTGAGTAGAATCAGTCAGCTGAAGGTAGCTACTTGGTTAGAACGTCAAGTAAGCCTGAACAGACTCCAGATGGTCTTGTCAGTCTCCTGAAGGACACTTCAGAATAATAAAACAATATTGCTATTGATCTGTAGTCTTTCATTGTCTCCTATCTAATCACTGTGAAGCTTTAGGGCCTTACCACTATGTCCATTTACCAGCACTTCCACGTAGTTTTTTAACATTTCTAGATTGATACCAATTGGCGTTGTGTTGTCTCCTTATTCTGTTTTGTTGGACTTTACTCGTTTTTAGACATTTTGTAGTAGACTCAGTACTATTTGAGGCCACTTCAGTGAACTACATTTCCATACAAAACCTACAGTATTTTGTCCCAAGGGCAGGCACTTCTCTTGGCTTTTGAGGGCTCTGTACCAGCTGCCTGTGTTTGGTGAAAAGAGGGAAAGAGAAGGGAGGGAGTCTTAACTTTAGAGGGAAAATACTTCAGGAGCTGTCAGGCTAGTCTGATCTTCCACTTTCTTCCTCCTCTGCTCCGGTCCCTCCATTGCCTTGGGCTCTGCCAGCGGGGGCTGTACTGAGGGACAGGCGGTCAGAGTCACATGATGGTCCCCTCAGTGGTTTACCACTGTCCCCGCCCCCTTCAGTAGGATGGAGCCCGTCACATTCGTCTCTGCCAGGGCCCGGCGTGCAAGACATTCATCAGGCCTGCTAGCCATGGTATCCCCTCCCATGATCCCCATCCTCTCTCTCTGTGTGTCCTGAGACTGGGCACGACCCAGCCCCATTGCATCCCAAATATATATATATATCTCTCTCTCTCTCTCTCTCTCTCTCTCTCATATATATATATATATATATATATATATATATATATATATATATATATATATATATATATAGAGAGAGAGAGAGAGAGAGAGAGAGAGAGAGAGAGAGAGAGAGAGAGAGAGAGAGAGCTGTAGCACACAGACTGATGGATTTATTTATTAGACCTTTCATTACCCAGAAGGCCCATGGTGAATCACAATGCTATCCCTGCCACAGTAATGTAATGTTCAGCTATTCTATGCTGCTGTTCAGCTGCCCTGGCTCCCAGCTATAGACTAGACTAGCAGGGGGCCACTAGAACGAACAGGACAGACGGAACCATCTCTGGACAATCTTTTTTATCTCAATCCACATTTACAGAAGGAAAAGAAATGAATAATCACTTCTTGTATACCTACAAAATATATATTTGTACAGGTTTCTATATGTTTTCAGTGAATTAGACCTTTTGAGTGAACGGTTGATGCTATCTATTCACCTGCCCGGAACAGATTCCTATTCCATCTTTATCTGACTATGCAAGCCAAGCAAAAGCTTCCTGTTTTACTATAAGGCCCCGTCGGCACTATTCAAATGACTTTTTATGTTCTTCATTTTGAGCAACGACAACCCAGAATACGTTCATTTGTGCGTGACAGCCCGCAGATTCAAAAGCAATCTGGAAGAAACCAAGAAACCAGGCAAGTAGTAGATGGTGTGAAGCTAGATTGAGTTCAATACCGCCTGCAAAACTTAGTATTATTGATCTAGGCCAGGATGGTAAACTCAATATGGTCTAAAGAAGTTGGAAGCGTGGATCTACAAGCCAAGCAATTCAATAGTGTTCAGCTCATGCAGTAGTGAGGATCTGGGCCCTGTCTGATTCAATCCAGCCAACCGGAGAGAAGAGGCTACCAGGGATGGAGGAGCCAACAAATGCAATATGCAGGCAGCAGGAGAGATCTTTGGAGTCAACAAATCTAATAGAGCCACTTTATCTCCTCATATGTTCTGGCAACTAGTTTCAGAGTGTTAGTGGAGGTTCCTCTCTCCAAGCAGCCAGGGGCTCGGTGGGGGCTCGGTGGGGCTCGGGTTGATCCTAAATAAACCAGCGGTCTTTATTGCATCATCCTCAGATGCAGAGCCAAGCTCTGGTTTAATTATGACAACCCCACACCATGCGTTCTTCATGTCTGCCAGTAATGAGGGGCGCTTCATGTTTATTGTTGCGCAAAGCGTCTTCTGTCAACAACAGAGGAGAAAAGAGAGGGACCTCCTGCTTTTACATGAGGCATGTAAAAGTTGTACTCTTGTTGTAAACATTATCTTTGATGTGATGTCAGCCTGTGGTTATATTCAGAGGGGTAGAGCGAGAGAGAGACACGGCAGAGAGAGAATGAGGCGGTGAGATTTCCAATGGGGCTTCACACTGATCAAGACGAGGGCTGCTCATCGGTGACCTGAGGTGATTCACTACTATCATCAACTAAGCCTGGGAGACCGTGTACGACTCTGCACAGGCACATTGGAGATGCTACTCTCATGTCTAACCCTGGACATTTACAATCAAGGCCAAATTAAGTGTGGCATAAATTAGCAAAATATAACACAAACTAGCACACAGGGGGAAGAGGCTGAATGTGATCTACACCACTCAAGAGGATACGATACATTTCTTTTCAATTAAGAGTTTGAGCAACGTCAAAGCCTGAGCTTCGGTATTGCCCATAAGAAAGGAACTCATTTGAATATCTGCTCCATTCTCTCAAGACATTAGGATGAGGAATCACTCGTTAAAAATAAGGAGGTGGAAAGCAGCAAGATAAGCATTTCTAATTGCTACAGTGTTTGTTTCCTAATTTGTGACCAGTGACACTAAAATTGCCTGGTTATAAAAAAGAAGAAGAAGGAAACTTGGAGAAGCAGAGCCATTAAAGTCTCTGGGTGGGAGGAGGAGGAGGAGGAGGGGGAGGGGGAGGGGGAGGGGGGAGGATGAGGATGAAGATGAGGATGAAGATGAGGAGGAGGATGAGGGGAGGAGGAGGAGGGGGGAGGAGGGGGGAGGGGGAGGATGAGGATGAAGATGAGGATGAAGATGAGGAGGATGAGGGGAGGAGGAGGAGCAGGAGGAGGAGAAGGGGGAGGAGAAGGGGGAGGATGGGAGGGGGAGGGGGATGAGGAGGGGAGGAGGAGGAGGAGGAGGAGGGGGAGGAGGAGGAGGGGGAGGAGGAGGTGGGGGAGAAGGAGGGGGAGGAGGAGGAGGAGGAGGAGGGAGAAGGAGGAGGAGGGAGAAGGAGGAGGAGGAGGAAGGGGGGGGAGGAGGAGGAGGTGGAGGAGGAGGAGGAAGAGGGGGAGGAGGAGGGGGAGGAGGAGGGGGAGAAGGAGGGGGAGGAGGAGACTGCAGGAATGGAAAACCTGGGCACTGTAGAAGAAGCTGAATAAAATAGCTGCTGTGGTTGTAATCCCAACACTAACTGCACTGTCAAGCAGCTAATAAAAATAGGCTGATGGCGGATCAAACCCCAGTTATTTAAATACATTCAAAGCCTTTCTGAACCGAATCTCCAGAAATCCTGCTCTCTGACTCATTTAAAGACTATTTCTGTATCCCGTTCTCTTCCTCTTTTCCCTACCTCTCTATCCCCCCCCCCCCACCTCTCCTCTGCTCCCCATCTCCCCTCTCACAGTATCATTGCTAAATCTATTTAGGACCGCCGCTGGGAGCAATTTAGCAGAAATGGGTTTGTGCACATCTTGAATACGGCGTCCGTCATAAAAATACAAAGGTTCTGCACAAAGAGACTGGTTAAATAGCCATGTATCCGACCAGTGGTAGCCTGCAGGAGGCTGTGACACCAGAGCTCCCACGGACTGAGGAGCAGCAGCAGGAAATAGCAGCCCTTTGCTTTAGGAAGACGATAGACTGTGTTGCTGCATCATGTAAAGTGTTGTACTGACTGGGGCAATACTGGGAGCAAGATAGACTGACCAGCAACCTGCCGACCAGCAGGCAACAGTGTATTGGCATCCCAATGACAATAGAAGGGGTCCACTCTCTTTCTCTCTCTCTCTCTCTTCACCACACAGCCAATAGCAGTGGAGATCTGTGGGGTAGACTCCTTTGAACCGATGAGGTTGATTCTCTGACACCATGTGACAGGTCCATCTCATGTGTTGGTCGGGGGGGGGGGTAGATAATGTGGGTTCAGTTAAAGCCCTCTGAACCTTAAAGAGCACGTTCATCTCCATGACTTTGAATTCATTATCCATCAAAGATAAGTCTCCTTTTTAACCACAGAGCTATATTTGTCAATGTCACCGCACAAAGGAGAGGGGCAACTTATTCATGCCAAACATGCCTCCGGTTTAAACTTTTGGTCGACCCTTAGAGCACTATTTTTTAATTAAAAGAGGTCCCCTTTCTTCTTCCTTTCTAGCAGGAGTCTCTCTGAGATACCACGTCTTCCCCTATGCAGCATGAAACCCTGAGAGGACTCAGTCACTCACGATAACATATCTTTCAATTACTGTTTTATTGTGACCCCCATCCGGTTGCCATTCAACTCTCTCCTCTCCCTCAAACCCGAGCGCACTTGCAAATGGAAAAGTGACACATGAGGCTGCATGGAAACCAAACTGCTCTGGTCTCAGCCATTAGCCATCACACTACACGCTGCCTGGCTGCCTGGCTTTCTGGCTGGAAGGAACAGGAGGAGGGGCCGGGGTGTTTTATCTGAGCTGGGAGACCAATGAGAAGGGTGGGGGGAGAGGAGGGGTTGGTAATGAGCAGAACAGAGAGCAAGGCAAGGCGAGGGGACAGACCCGACTCCCCCTAACCCCATCCCACCCCATACCTACCCTCGCTGCCTGCTTGCCTGCTCAAATTGACAGGCGGGCAGATTGAGGGTTAAGATTAGCAGCCCCCTTCTCACAGAAGGCCACGGAGATACAGTATTGAGAATGAATGGCCATGTCATGTTGTCAATGTTGTAACCTTGGCAACAGACAGAGTACTATTTCCGTCCCCGCTGCTGACCACCAGGGTTGGGTGGTAGCAGGGATGATAGTGTTGGGGCCCGGGTGTCTTGATGCCTATAGTACTGTACAGCCTGGATCATCAACACAGAGCAAAGGGGATAACAGCCTAGATACCTCTAACATATCGTCGTACTCTATAGGTCTTCTTCAAGGCCATTCTTTCAAAGCATCTCAATGGATCCTTAGATGCTGGAAGGCAATATTTCGCCGGTTAATGGGTAGTCTAGTTCCGTAGTAGGTGACAACACAAAGTGCAATCCATTCATGGAACGCAGTCAAAATCAAACCGTAGGTTTATATCGATATAAAAGTCACTCTTCATCTGTCTTAGTTTCGGCTACCGTACAAATCCGGATGCTTGGCAAGCCGGTGTAATACATCTCATCTCTACTACTCTGTATCAAAGACAACCATTCCACACGCCAATGCCAATGCACAGCGCATCTTAAACTCCAGCTCTGTTCTTCAGATGCTACAGATTGTCATCATGTACTGACAACGTCAGAGCTGTCAAACAACTCTTTTCTTTCTTGGTGTCGTATCCGCCGGTGCTACCTACGCTTTGATGTCAGACGTACTTTCAATACTGCAAGTAAAGACCGACACATGTTTTCCCATCAGTTTCCTGTACCGTACACTCAGGGGAATATTAAAGTTAGCCTATATATTCCATCATTCTAACTAAATTACATTCATAGGCCACATTATAGACTCCGAACCCCCACATCCCAATTCACCTATGGCTTTAATATAACCCCTCCCTCAGTAATGTATACAGAATCAACATGGCATGTGTCTCGCTCATCTTCAAGGGCAAACTGGGATAATCAGTTAATATTTTATAAACTCATTTTCTCCCTGTGATTATTTTGCAGCAGGCAGGGTAGGTAGAGAGAGAGAGAAAGGAGTCAAAGCACTGTATTAAATCGAATCTTCAAACACCAACCTGGCTCCCACTGACGAGCCACGGGCCATTCATCACTGCCATTACCTCACCAACCACCTTTATCCTCCTCCTCTACGGCTGCTGCTGGCCAGGCCAGCTCTCCTCCCTTACTCACTCCATCTCTCTCTCACTCACTCCTACTTCCATCTCTCCTCACTCCCCTCCTCCTCCTCCATCCTTCCCTTCCCCTCTCCATCCTTCCATCAATCCCCGCTTCACGCCATCTCTCCCTAAAACCTTCCTACTGTTCACATTTCCTTCCTTCAGTCTCTCAATCGTTCCCTTTCTTTCCGTTCCCCCCCCCCGATCTATATAAATGTCTCATATATACATCCGTATTTCTCTGTCTGAATGTACCTTTTCCATTAACTCTTGCCTATTATATTTCTCCTACCATGCGGTGTTAATCACTGGGTTTCCACGTCATTACAGCAGGCGGCACAGCGGCTTCATTCTCATTCATAGTCTTGGGAAGCTCGTTACCACCAGCAGCCCTGTCAATTCCCTACAGAATGGTGAATGCCGTGTTCAGAGGCCAGAAGGTCAAATCAAATGAAGTTCCCTCACATATGTTAATGTAATATTATGCAGGACAAAAGGGGTATAATGGTCTTTGCTACCTTTCGTACGGTACATCAACAACCATTGGGATGTTAATCGAGGAGCATAAATATAAAAAGAGCTCTGTTGCTATTGAATGTTGCCCCATGAATTAAATACCTCTGTTATGCTCATTGCTGTGTTGTGCAATTATCAAGGTATAGTCTGCAAGCGCCAGAAAGTTGATGCACCACCCTATTAAGGTTATTAGCTATGCGTGTATATTAGCAGCGTTTACCTCACACCGGGCTGTGTTGGGCCAATAAGACCGTCCTGCCTTTTCCTACGAGCCTACATGTCTAATTACAAATGAAACAGATCCAGAGGTATTGTATAGGTTAGTCTATGTAAATCAATATCAATTTGGAGAGCGAGTACCTGTGGGACTTGACTTATCTGACCAAATCTCCGAATGTGACAACAGCAGTGAAATAACTTTACTGATAACAGTGAGTCATTATGTTACGCCATTAAAGAACAGTACTTGTTTACAGGTAATTATAAACTGGTTGGATTGAGCCCTGAATGCTGATTGTCTGACAGCCGTGGTATATCAGACCGTATACCACGGGTATGAAAAAAACAACACTTATTTTCACTGCTGTAATTCCGTTGGTAACCAGTTCATAATAGCAATAAGGCACCTCGGGGTTTGTGTTATATGGACAATATACCACAGCCAAGGGCTGTGTCCAGGCTCTCCGTGTTGCGTCGTGGATAAGAACAGCCCTTAGCCGTGGTATTTTGGCCATATACCACACCCCCCCTCGGGCCTTATTGCTTACATCTACCCCTCTTACATCTACCCCCCTTACATCTACCCCCCCTTACATCTACCCCCCTTACATCTACGCCCTCTTACATCTACCCCCTTATATCTACCCCCCTTACATCTACGCCCCCTTACATCTACCCCCTTACATCTAACCCCCTTACATCTACCCCCTTACATCTACCCCCTTACATCTAGCCCCCTTAATCCTTCTCTTCTACTATCTGTGTATCCGGTCCTATTAATCAGTAGCCTACCAGTAATGTGGGCTACATGTTCCTCCGTATGCTCTCTGTACTCAGAGACCTAGAGTTGTTGCTCTACTTCATCTGACCGTAGCTCTGCTGTGTTCAGGCAGCTGTTTCATTTCCCCTGCCTGTATGGTTCTACCCAGATACCACTCCTCTGTGCACCATCTCATCCTCTCGTGCTTTGTTCCTCAAATTTTCTCCAGTCCACGTGCACCCCCTCAGCAGGGGTCCCTCTTTTTTGCCTTCGTCAAAAAAAGTAAAAATAGCAGCACTTTAGGGCAGTTTAGCTGCAAGTGTTTTTTTCCGGGCGCTGGAAATGCTCAGTGACAGGCTGACTGCTGAATCTGGAGGATTAGGGAGAAGGTTGTTTGATCACAGCTGTGTGTGCTACGCTCTCTCTGCCTCTTCCTCTATTTCACATCTTCATTTTGCTCCCTTTCTCTCTCCCTCTTCCTCCTCTCCCCCAGCTCTGTCTGGTCGTGCCCACTGGCACCCCTGGGCTCCGTGACAGAAGGTGGCAGTGTTAGACAGACAGATAGACAGACGGGGGTGGCACACCAGGGAGGGATGGTACCACACTAAACAGCACAGCATCGCCCAGCAAGGCGAGAGGAGGGGAGGCAGGAGACACTCAGTCGTATACATGCACAGATGGATAAGTTGAACGAGAATGAAAACAAAAGCCTTCAAATAGTAAAACTATGTCAAGTCTGTCTGACTCAGGTGTCTTACATTCCTAGTTTTTTATTCTGGTGGAGTCATGTTTCGCTAACTCTAGCTTAGGCCTATCATATGTTTTGTACAAAATGCTTTTTTTATTACAGTTTTGTTTTGCCTTAAGTTAACCTGCATCTCTCTGCCTACAGAGAAGTGAGTGAGGAGGATGCAGGCAGCTGCTTCTCTCTCCATGCGAGTGGGAGGGGTTGGCAACATCAGCCCTACAGTTGCACTGTGGTTATGTGATGCTTCCGGGACACACAATATTGAGTCATACAGACAGTTACCATGGGTAGTCTCCAGGTGAGGCTCAACCAAACAAAACAATGATTTTAGGCTGGCTCTCCTCTCGCCTCCCTTCAAAATGGCTGAGTTTCTACAGCGGGGGCTGGGGTTGGAGATCACTATCCACAGGCCTCTAATGGATGAGAGCTGAGGAGCTATAAGCAGTTAAACAGACAGCAGCACATCTGTGGGCCAATGAAATATTCAGCAGTGTGGCTAGGCTACAGCTCCACACACCTTCTGAAACTTTAATCATTTATCAATAACTCTCCTTCGTTCTCTCTTTCTCCAGCTCTCGCTTACTCTCCCAGGAAGAAGGGAAGCCGGGCCCTGTGTCTCGTTAACACCCACCCACCATCAAAAATACACTCTACAGAACGCTCTACACTACTCTCCCTCTCAGGTACATGTACTATAGGTTGAGAGAGAGAGAGAGAGAAACAGAGAGAGAGAGAGAGAGAGAGAAAGAGAGAGAGAGAGAAAGAGAGAGAGAGAAAGAGAGAGAAACAGAAAGAGAGAAAGAGAGAGAGAAAGAGAGAGAGAGAGAGGGATAGAGATAGAGAGAAAGAGAGAGAAAGAGAGAGAGAGAGAGAAAGAGAGAGAGAGAGATTTAACCGGCCCCCTCAGGTGAGGCAGATATCAAACCGAGCCTGAAGTGAGTACTGTATGAGTAACACCTACCTACAATGTATTGTACAATACCAACCAACGCATCATCCAGGACAGCAGAGCACAGCACCACTCCATACATACATAATCACCTGGAGAGAGTTGACACTGACTGACTTCACTGGCCTCGCTCACTCACTCACGTCTGAATAACATGGAGAGATGTGTCTGGTGTGCCTTAGCTAACAAACTCATGTCAAACGTCTCCACTACATACATGCAGTACATGCCATAGCAACAGCAATTGTTACATTTCATAGAAACACGGCACACATCATTTCACAAAAACATGGCACAGGGATAATCATTTTTCTGTTCATGCCCAACAAAAAACTGTTCTGGAGTTCTTATTCACAGAGTAACAAATTGATCATTATGTGCTCGACTGGACCATGGCACAGTGATTAAACCAATACATCAGGTTTATGTTTCAAGAATGCCCAATTTCCATTTTTTTTTGGGGGGGGGGTTAAAACTGAAAATGTCAGACAGGGGTTTCATTTCTGAGCAGGGGGAGGGGCAAGTTTGACAAAGTGCATAGGCAATGAGCTCGGCCTGTTAACCTTGGACAGTGTTTTAAATGTCATTATTTTGAGCTGCTGCTGACAACTAAAAGACCTGCGGGACGAGAGCTGTTCTCTTATCCATGCAGTGCCATGTAAATCACTACTTCACCAAGAGGAAATGACTTCCTGGGGCCCAGTGTTATTAATTTAAATTCTCTGTTAGTCAAATTGTTGCACATAATAAATATGGAGCAGCTCACGATGCTTATCTGCTGTGACATCCCATTCTCACCAACAACATGTTTTCATCCTCTTCCTCTTTCATCTAGTCTGAATGGCATTCCTGAAAGAGGCAGCTCTTCTAAACAGCTCTCCCTCTCTCTCTCTCTCTCACACACTCCTTCACTCTCCCTCTCTCACACACTCTTTCACTCTCCCTCTCTCTCACTCTCCCACTCCTCTCTCTCACTCCCTCTCCTCTCTCACTCTCTCACGCTCCCTCCCTCTCTCTCTCTCTCTCTCTCTCTCTGACTCTTGTCTCTTGCTGATAGGCTAAAGCTTACATTGCTCATGCATATGATGCCTGTCCTCAGCATTCTCTCCTGCATGTCTTCTTCTCTCCTCTGGACTGTCTGTCTTCTCCAAGGAGCCCAAGGAGCTCATAACATTTAATAACACACACACAGTAACACCTGATGCCTCACACCAACAAAACTCAGACACATTATTGGACTCAGACACACACACGTGCAAGCATGTACCAAGGTTATTATACTTTAAAAAAGAGTTTTATTTCTATTCGTTTTTCAATTTTTATTTTGAATTCAGTTTAGTTTGTTAGTTTACAGACCTGATTTGCTAGTTTTTATTTAGTTGTAGTGTGTACAAATATTCTTATTTAGTTATTTTTATTATTTCATTTCAGTTTTAGTTTTAGTGTAAGGGACAAAACGCATGCGTGGGAGGCTAGGAGCAATCTGGGTTTTAGAGTTTTGTGTGTTTTTTGGGATGTCACTTCTTGCAACTGTGTGGCAGTAATATATACTGTAAGGTGATGGGTCAGGACATTGATGGGTCAGAGCATTAGTTAGGTTAACCCTTCTCATGACTCCAATGCCACATCCCTTTTGATTAGCTGAGGTGATTTGGTCAGGTGTGAAGCGCTCTATCTAGAAACAATTGATCCATGATTGCGATATGGTTTTGGAAACCTTGAACACTCAACTTAATTAGCATCCAAAAATAACTTTACAAATCCAGAAGTTACACGTAATGATTTACCACAGATTCCTGTCGAGCCGACAGGATTGTTTTGGTTCTCTCCTGAGTTTCCATTAGCTCAGGAAGTGCAACGCAAAACACTGAAAGTGTCTGGGAACGTGTCTGGGAACGTGTCTGGGAACGTGTCTGGGAACGTGTCTGGGAACGTGTCTGGGAACGTGTCTGGGAACGAGGATAATGTCAATGTGGATTCAAACGGAATAGTGCCGAGACTGGGGCAAAAAAATATGTTGGAAGGAAACCTGCCCCTGTCTACACCAATGCTTTTTAACTTCAGTAGCACATGTAAGAAGAATGTCGTTTTTCCCCAGTTAGCTAGTGGTAACTAATGATAGTGAGGCTTCCCAGTTAGCTAGTGGTAACTAATGATAGTGAGGTTTCCCAGTTAGCTAGTGGTAACTAATGATAGTGAGGCTTCCCAGTTAGCTAGTGGTAACTAATGACAGTGAGGCTTCCCAGTTAGCTAGTGGTAACTAATGATAGTGAGGCTTCCCAGTTAGCTAGTGGTAACTAATGATAGTGAGGCTTCCCAGTTAGCTAGTGGTAACTAATGACAGTGAGGCTTCCCAGTTAGCTAGTGGTAACTAATGATAGTGAGGCTTCCCAGTTAGCTAGTGGTAACTAATGATAGTGAGTCTTCCCAGTTAGCTAGTGGGAACTAATGATAGTGAGTCTTCCCAGTTAGCTAGTGGTAACTAATGATAGTGAGTCTTCCCAGTTAGCTAGTGGTAACTAATGATAGTGAGTCTTCCCAGTTAGCTAGTGGTAACTAATGATAGTGAGGTTTCCCAGTTAGCTAGTGGTAACTAATGATAGTGAGGCTTCCCAGTTAGCTAGTGGTAACTAATGATAGTGAGGCTTCCCAGTTAGCTAGTGGTAACTAATGATAGTGAGGCTTCCCAGTTAGCTAGTGGTAACTAATGATAGTGAGGTTTCCCAGTTAGCTAGTGGTAACTAATGATAGTGAGGCTTCCCAGTTAGCTAGTGGTAACTAATGACAGTGAGGCTTCCCAGTTAGCTAGTGGTAACTAATGATAGTGAGGTTTCCCAGTTAGCTAGTGGTAACTAATGATAGTGAGGCTTCCCAGTTAGCTAGTGGTAACTAATGATAGTGAGGCTTCCCAGTTAGCTAGTGGTAACTAATGATAGTGAGGCTTCCCAGTTAGCTAGTGGTAACTAATGATAGTGAGGCTTCCCAGTTAGCTAGTGGTAACTAATTCTCGTCTAGTTGAGAGAAAAGTTAGTTTTTCAAACAGGTTTCTTTCTTTCTCTTTTCCAGTTTACTAAATAGTTTTTTCATGATTAGTTTTAGTTTACTATAATAACCATGGCGCGCACACACACACACGCACACACGCATGCGCGCACACACACACACGCCCACGCACACACACGTACTGAGCGCCACAACAACGGCTCGTTGTATTGTAAGGATGCAGTTCCATGGTAATTCACCCCGGCTGGTGTGTGTGTGCGTGTGTATGTGTGTGTGTGTAGCTGGCTCAGGCTCAGCGATTAGGGTGCTGGATGAGTGGTGGTGTGGCTCATCAGCCTCTCTCCAGCTGCTATAACTTTCATAAACTCCTCTGAGGGCCTGGCTACCTGGCTGAATGATGGGAGGCCCTGTTAGAGGCCTTGTTAAAAGTGCTGATTCCCCAAAGGAACAGCCACATTATAGTGTCCAGTTTAAAGAAGAGTTCTAAAAAATAGTCTGAGATCTGCACATACAGTAAATCAAAGTGTATTGGTCACGTACACTGATCTGCAGATGTTATCGCAGGTGCAGCTAAATCCTTTTTTCCAGCTTCAACGGTGCAGTAACACATAACAATACACATAAAATAATATAAAAACTCATATTCCAACCCCCCCCCAAAAAAAAAGTTTGATAGGATAAACCTTGACTAGAATACAGTATATACAGTGTCTTTGGAAAGTATTCAGACCCTTTAACTTTTTCCGAATGTTCTTATTCTATAATTGATTAAATAAATACAAATCCTCAGCAATCTACACACAAAACCCCATAATGACAAAGGGAAAACAGATTTTTAGAAATTTCTGCAAATGTATTAAAAACAAAAAACAGAAATACCTTATTTACATAAGTATTCAGAGCCTTTGCTATGAGACTCAAAATTGAGCTCAGGTGCATCCTGCTTCCATTGACCATCCTTGAAATATTTCTACAACTTGATTGGAGTCCACCTGTGGTAAATTCAATTGATTGGACATGATTTGGATTAGGTCCCACAGTTGACAGTGCATGTCAGAGCAAAAACCAAAACATGAGGTCGAAGGAATTGTCCGTAGAGCTCCGAGATAGGATTGTGTTGAGACAAAACATTTCTGCAGCATTGAAGGTCCCCAAGAACACAGTGGCCTCAATAATTCTTAAATGGAAGATGTTTGGAACCACCAAGACTCTTCCTAGAGCTGACCGCCTGGCCAAACTGATCAATCAGGGGAGAAGGGCCTAGGTCAGAGTGGTGACCAAGAACCTGATGGTCACTCTGACAGAGCTCTAAAGTTCCTCTGTGGAGGTGGGAGAACCTTCCAGAAGGACAATCATCTCTGCAGCACTCCACCAATCAAGCCTTTATAGTAAAGTGGCCAGACAGATGCCACTTCTCAATAAAAGGCACATGACAGCCCGCTTGGTGTTTGCCAAAAGGCACCAAAAGACTCTCAGACCATGAGGAACAAGATTCTCTGGTCTGATGAAACCAAGACTGAACTCTTTGGCTTGAATGGCAAGAGTCACGTATGGAGGAAACTAGAGGTCAACAGGTTATGATTTTTCAAGCCGATACCGATGATCGGAGGACCAAAAAAGGCCGATACAGATTAATCGGCCAATTTTTTTTATATATATATTTGTAATAATGACAATTACCAATTACAACAATACTGAATGTACAATGAACACTTTTATTTTAACTTAATATAATACATAAATAAAATCAATTTAGTCTCAAATAAATAATGAAACATGTTCAATTTGGTTAAATAATGCAAAAACACAGTGTTGGAGAATAAAGTAAAAGTGCAATATGTGCATGTAAAAAAAGCGAACGTTTAAGTTCCTTGCTCAGAACATGAGAACATATGAAAGCTGGTGGTTCCTTTTAATATGAGTCTTCAATATTCCCAGTTAAGAAGTTCTAGGTTGTAGTTATTATAGGAATTATGACGTGTCGACTATTTCTCTCTATACCATTTGTATTTCATGTCTTTGACTATTGTATTTCAAATCTTTGACTATTGGATGTTCTTATAAGCACTTCAGTATTGCCAGCCTAATCTCGGGATTTCATAAGTCATAAACAACGCTGTGCTTCAAGCATTGCTAAGAGCTGCTGGCAAACGCAATAAAGTGCTGTTTGAATGAATGCTTACAAACCCGCTGCTGCCTACCACCGCTCAGTCAGACTGCTCTATCAAATATCAAATCATAGACTTAATTATAATAAACACACAGAAATACGAGCCTTTGGTCATTAATATGGTCAAATCCGGAAACTATCATTTAGAAAACAAAACGTTTATTCTTTCAGTGAAATACGTAACCATTCCGTATTTTATCGAACGGGTGGCAATCCTAAGTCTAAATATTGCTGTTACAATGCACAACTGTCAATGTCATAATTCTGTACAATTCTGGCAAATTAATTACGGTCTTTGTTAGGAAGAAATTACCTTAACCTGTTACTCCTACCCCATACTTTTTCGAACATTCTGTTAAAAATCGCGCAACATTTCAGCGCCCTGCTGCTCATGCCAGGAATATAGTATATGCATATGATTAGTATGTGTGGATAGAAAACACTCAGACGTTTATAAAACTGGTTAAATCACGGCTGTGACTATAACAGAACGTGCGTTTCATCGAAAAGTGCAGGAAAATCTGATCACTGAAAATGGAAATATATATCCATCCGCCACTTCAACCCATTGATAAAGGCGAATCACATTAAATGGGGCTGAGGTTGCAATACCTACAGCTTCCACACGATGTCAACAGTCTTGTCATTTGCCTAGGCTTTGTTTCTTGGTCAAACGAAGAAGAGACAAGCCATTTGTTCAGGTCTCCGACCGGATATTTTGGTTGAGATTTACACGGACATTATTTCCAGACGTACCCATATAGAATATACATCGCCTCGTGATCAATTTGATCGCTTATTAACGTGTACTAATTCCTAAAGTTGCATTACAAAAGTATTTTGAAGTGTTTTGTGAAAGTTTATCGTCGACTTTTTGAATTTTAAAAAATGACGTTACGTTATGAAACGCTATTTTTTTCCGTTTATCACACAGTCTTCATAGATCGATATCTAGGCTATATATGGACCGATTTAATCGAAAAAAAGACCCAATAGTGATTATGGGACATCTAGGAGTGCCAACAAAGAAGATGGTCAAAGGTAATGAATGTTTTATATTTTATTTGTACGGTTTGTGTAGCGACGACTATGCTAATTATTTTGTTTACGTCCCCTGCGGGTCTTTTGGGGTGTTACATGCTATCAGATAATAGCTTCTCATGCTTTTGCCGAAAAACATTTAAAAAATCTGACTTGTTGCCTGGATTCACAACGAGTGTAGCTTTAATTCAATACCCTGCATGTGTATTTTAATGAACGTTTGAGTTTTAACTAGTACTATTAGCATTTAGCGTAGCGCATTTGCATTTCCAGATGTCTAGATGGGACGCCTGCGTGTCAGGTAGGAGCAAGAGGTTAACACAGTTTGCAACGAGGCAGGCGGCCCAAACTGTTGCATATACCCTGACTCTGCATGCACAGAACGCAAGAGAAGCAACACAATTTCCCAAGTTAATATTGCCTGCTAACATGAATTTCTTTTTACTAAATATGCAGGTTTAAAAATATATACTTCTGTGTATTTGATTTTAAGCTCAATGACATCTATGGTTAGGTACATTTGTGCAACGATTGTGCTTTTTACGCAAATGTGCTTTTGTTAAATCATCACCGGTTTGGCAAAGTTAAAGCAGGCTGTGATATAATGATACATTTACAGGCACCACTTCGATAATATGCAACGCAGGACAAGCTAGTTAACCTCGTAATATCATCAACCATGTGTAGTTAACTAGTGATTATGTGAAGATTTATTGTTTTTATTAAGATAAGTTTAATGCTATCTAGCAACTTACCTAGGCTCCTTGCAGCAGGAAGGTCCTTTTGATGTTGCACTCGGGTAACAGGTGGTCAGCCTGCCACGCAGTCTCCTCATGGATTGCAATGTAATCGGCCATAATCCGCATCCAAAAAGGCAGATTACCGATTGTTATGAAAATTTGTCCCAAATTAATCGCCCATGCTGATTCATTGGTTGACCTCTAGAGTAAACCTGCCACCATCCCTACGGTGAAGCATGGTGGTGGTAGCATCATGCTGTGGGGATGTTTTTCAGCAGCAGGGACTGGGAGACTAGTCAGGATCGAGGGAAAGATGAACGGAGCAAAGTACAGAGAGATCCTTGACGAAAACGTGCTCCAGTGCCTCCAGGACCTCAGACGGGGGGCGAAGGTTCACCTTCCATCAGGACAACAACCCTAAGCTCACAGCCAAGACAACGCTGGAGTGACTTCGGGACAAGTCTCTGAATGTCCTTGAGTGGCCCAGCCAGAGCCCGGACTTGAACCCAAATTGAACATCTCTGGAGAGATCTGAAAATAACTGTGCAGCAACGCTCTCCATCCAACATGACAAAGCTTGAGAGGATCTGCAGAGAAGAATGGGACAAACTCCCAAAATACAGGTGTGCCAAGCTTGTAGCGTCATACCCAAAAAGACTCGATGCTGTAATCACTGACAAAGGTGCTGAGTAAAGGATCTGAGTACTTATGTAAATGTGATATTTCAGTTTTTAATTTTTAATATATTTGCAAACATTTCTAAAAACCTGTTTTTGCTTTGTCATTATGGGATATTGTGTGTAAATTAATGAGGAAACTGTCACGAGTCCGACCGAGGGTGGCTTCCCTTCCCGGGCGGGTGGCGCTTGGCGGTCGTCGTCACCGGCCTATGAGCTACCACTGATTGTCTTTCCTCCCACTCCTTATATGTTTATTGGTAGCACCTGTTTATGTATGAATAGTTTGTCTTTATTAGACAGCCGGCCCGCCTGGTTGTTGTGCGGGATTATTTCAGTGTAACCTTCGGCTCTGTTGTAGAGGTACGTGTTAGTGCCTGGTCGTGATTTTTCCGCTGTACATTTTCATTCCCTGTGTTTGGGGCCATTACTATTGTGAGCACCCTGTGGTGTGTTGGTGCATTGCACTCTCTGTCTCCTGCGTTTGACTCCACACCCACGACACCCGGAGCATTACAGAAACATCTTTTTAAATACATTTTAGAATAAGGCTGTAATGTAACAAAATGTGGAAAAACTCAAGGTGTGTGAATACTTTCCGAAGGCTCTGTACATATATGAAGCGAGTAAAACAGTATGAGAACATCCTTAAAGAGACCATTGTTTAATGACTATGTACTGTACATAGGGCAGAGTATCTCTGAGGTGCAGAGCAGGGTATTGGTTTCAGGCAGGCTAGTGATGACTGTTTAACAGTCTGGAGATAGAAGCTGTTTATCAGTCTATCGGAGGTCCTTGATTATCATCTTGGCATTCCTGTGACACCGGGTGCTGTAGATGTCCTGGAGGGCAGGCTGTGTGCCCCCGGTGATGCGTTGGGCTGACCGCACCACCCTCTGGAGAGCCCTGTGGTTGAGGGCGGTGGAATTGAGGTTGAAGAGCTTCTGTTATGTCTTCTTCTCCACGTTGCCTGTGTGACATGACCATTTCAGGTTGTCAGTGATGTGCACGCCTAGGAACTTGGAGCTTTTGACCCTCTCCACTGCGGCCCGTCGATGTGGATTGGGGCGTGCTCTCTCTGCAGTCTCCTGTAGTCCACAATCAGCTCCTTCATTTTGTTGACATTGAGGGAGAGGTTATTTCCTGCCACCACTCTTCCAGGCTGTCTCATCGTTGTTGGTAATCAAGCCTACCACTGTTGTCGTCAGAATGATGATTGAGTTGGAGACGTGCGTGGCCACGCAATCATGGCTGTTGGGGCTGACATTATACAATTTACTGGCTGAAATTAAATCAGAAAATCCACATTCCTACAATTATAATCCATCCACATAGGCTAATTCACAAAAATAACATGCTAAAATTCAACTCAAATAATAGGCTACACATCCATTTTAGTTCTGACAAACAAACGCATGAGCAGATCTGTGTTGGAGCACTGATTGGCTGTGTGTGTGTGTGTGTGTGTGTGTGTGTGTGTGTGTGTGTGTGTGTGTGTGTGTGTGTGTGTGTGTGTGTGTGTGTGTGTGTGTGTGTGTGTGTGTGTGTGTGTGTGTGTGTGTGTGTGTGTGTGTGTGTGTGTGTGTGTGTGTGTGTGTGTGCGTGTAACAGACTTCTGTAAATGTATCTTAAGGCTTAGTGCCACCTCAGCACAGCTGCTCTGTGGGGGTGTACCCCTGGAGAGGAGGATAACAATACACGTAACCATGAAGGGAGCTAGGCACGCCATATTATGCCACACCAAAGCCAGCTGAGGTGGGCTGAGGCCCTCAATCGTCCATGCTCTGCCAGGCCTAGGCTGTTAGGGCCTCTTCTAGCTGGGCTGACTGGAACAGGATGGTTCAGCAGGTACTATAGCTCCTCTTCACTGCATGGTCAACCCAGGGTTAATACCTTAGAGAGGAAAACCTTGAACGCTAGAAAACTGCTGCCTCTCTCATGCCATACCTAAGGCTTATCCATCCGAGTGAACTGGCGTTTAAATTATCCCGTTCCATTCCACATGACTCAGTGTGAATGAAAACCAGCGTACAAAGAGAGGGAAGCCCCGCAAACTGAGTTCATTTCTACTATAGTCTACCTTTTAGAGTTCTGTCAATAGTATCAATAACCTCTTAAAGAAATCCCAAAGCAACCCAGTTGAGAACACACCGAAGTCAATCAGTTCGGGAGTGGATGGGGGGGAGGGGGTTATATCTAGAATGTTACTATTAACTGTTGCTTTATGAGACTATTATCGGCTTTTTGCCATGGCAGGAGACATACGCGTGGTCGTGGTCGTGGTGGTGGCTGAGGGTTGCAGAGGACAGATCTGTATCACATTGTTTGTGGATGGATCAATAATCCCACAACTTTAATTAGCAGGGGGGGTCAGGCTGGCTGGGTCTGTGCAGGGTAGAGCCGCAGCTGCAGGGCCCCAGGTAAAGCTCATCAGTAAAGGAGGCTTACAGGTACCGCTCAGCCCCTAATCTCTCTGCCCATCGCACCCAAATTAAAGCAGCAAATGGGAAATTGATTTCTATCCCCCCTGTCCGTGGCAATATCTCCTTTTGTCTTAAGGACATTAGGCAGGCCTGGCCTGCACCTTGCCTAAGCTGTTCTTTAAAATGTTCATTATCGATACTGAGGCTGGACTGGCACCGTGCCAGAGGCTGAGGCAGAGCAGCCAATGTGAAGAGGAGGAGGAGGTGCTGGATCTTTGATGGCAGATATTTCATAGATCTGTAAAACCATGGCAGACTAGAAGAGGAAGCCAGTGACCTCTGCCTTTAACCTGAGCTACTGCTGATGCTGACAGTGCACTGTACCACCCACAGGACTGAGATGGAGCAGATTAGATAGACCATCCTGGGAGGCAGCAGGCATCAGCTCTACTCCTCTCCCTTTACTGGTGAAGAAAACAAGAGGATGGATCCAAAACTATAGGGGGAGTGAGTCAGCAAAATCCCTCCACCAGACCCGATAGTGATAGTGATGAAGACGCCGTCGCCGTAGCAGCCAGCCAGCCTACTGATATCACCCAGAATCAAAGGAAGTATAATCAATTTATGGAGCTATTTCAGTACCAACAGAAATTGTATTTAGATTTCATCATTTTTTATTTGTATTAGGATATTGAATTTCGATTTAATATTTTGTCATTTGTAATGCACAAATTTAATCCTTGAATTTATACATTTGTATTTCATTATTTGAAACTGAATTGACTGAATATTGCATTCAGTTTTTAAATTATATTTAATTTTATATTACATTTCAATATTTATATATATTTAAATATGGTAAATAGTCCATTCAGTATCTGTGTTTCAAGACAAACTATAATTTAAAGTTCATCAAAGTTCGATATTTTCAAATTCAGATACATTTCTCTAAATTCAGATTCAAAACCAGAGACGGCCTCTGAGTGGTGCAGTGGTCTAAGGCGCTGCATCGCGGTGCTAGCTGTGCCACTAGAGATTCTGGGTTCGAGTCCAGGCTCTGTCGCAACCGGGTGGCGCACAATTGGGCCAGCATCGTCCAGGTTAGGGAGGGTTTGGCCGGCAGGGATATACTTGTCTCATCGCCCACTAGTGACTCCTTCGCCTCTCCTGAGTCTGCACGGGAATTGCAGCGATGAGACAAGACTGTAACTACCCATTGGATACTGTGAAAAATTACAAAATATATATATATATATAAAAACAGAGACAACATCCAGGTAGAGGGGAACAGATATAATCAAACGCTCCAGCAAGGTTACTCATCAAAAAATTACCCACCTGGGTTACATTTCACCCCCTTTTGACCTCATACTCAGAGATCACGGCACCAATACAACTGACTGGGTTTGAAATCAGGCCTACTGAACAACAACAAACCTTTCTGTGGCAAACAGAAGCAGACATATCTGTGCTCCACATTTAATAAGAGTGCAACCGAGGTGCATGTGATTAGTGTGTTGTCCATTACATGAACCTCCTGAACTGATCCATATAGGCTTCAGCCAAGTGATATGCAGGAGATCTGGTTCAAACTCAGTCAGTCACAAGAGCAAGATTAAGTAGGAAGTGGAAAGGCTATCCTTAGAAGGGCAGTGATAGAGCCATTCAACTATATTATTATGGGGGCCAAATTGCCATTTTTGTGACACTTCCTTCTAACGTGTCTTTAGCGGGCTGTGATCATCATGGAGTCTTTCTTAGCTTTTAAGAATGGGGTCAGAATAACTTGTAGCCAAAACTGTTTAAAAGCTAGAGCTAAATTCATAGGGTGGAAATAAATTCAACACGCCACATTGGCTTTAGTAACCATCAGAAGCTTCTCTTTACCACAGAGAGTGTTTGATTCTATCAGTTCTCCTCTACTTTTCCTGGCTGGCAAAGTACCAGGATGTTGTCTCTGTTTACCACAGAGAGTGTTTGATTCTATCAGTTCTCCTCTACTTTTCCTGGCTGGCAAAGTACCAGGATGTTGTCTCTGTTTACCACAGAGAGTGTTTGATTCTATCAGTTCTCCTCTACTTTCCCTGGCTGGCAAAGTATCAGGATGGTTCTGGTTCTGAATCGGAATTTAAAAACCAATTTTGAAAACATGCATCTGATAAGTTGAATATACTTTTAATTAATTTGTAAACTTGATACACAGACAATGAATGCAGTATATCTAATATTGAAACTGTATTAGTATTGAATTTGAATATTCAATTACATTGAAAATGAATATTAAAACTGAAATACAATATTAATTCATTATGGAATTCAAATACAATTTCTGTTGGCAATGAAATCGGTCGATAACTATGAGTCACTTTTCTCAGATGGCAGTTTCTGTGGTGCCGTGCTGATGTTTTCCACTTCACGGCAGGACTCTATTTGTCATTCTAATGAACTTCTCCGCGGGAAAGAAAATCCCAGAGGACATTTCTTAAGATGTCAGAGGAGTGAGAATGTAAAGTGTGCAACACAGTTAATTCAAGTGTGCTTCGGCCTAGCCTGCAGGCATGGGGCTTAGGCTATGTCTCAGTCACTGAAACGTACTGTACTTCTAAGTATAGGGCTTAGGGAGCACTACCAGATTGAGGAGTACACATTTGGGACAGGTCCATAAACCCTCTCGGGCCCATGGGCCACTCTATTGGAGTGGAAGTCCTTTTCATTGAGGATGGGCAGGCAGACAGAAAGCAGCCCTTCCTCTCCTTTGCCAACCCTGATTTGCCTGAGAGCCTTATGGCGTGACAGTAGACTACCATGTTTAGACTGAGAGACACATTGTTTGGGTGGTATGGAAATTAGTTCTTAAGCAAACCGTTCCAGTGCCTTAGTAGGTTAGCCAAGCGATCAGGCTGGGGTGGGAGCATGGTACACTATATATACAAAAGTATGTGGACATCATTTCAAATTTGTTGATTTCGCTATATCTGCCAACAGCCATGAAATCTCCATAGACAAACATTGTCAGTAGAATGGCCTTACTGAAGAGCTCAGTGACTTCCAACGTTTAAACAAGTCAGTTTGTAAGATTTCTGCCCTGCTAGAGCTTCCCCAGTCAATTGTAAGTGTAAGTTATTGTGAAGTGAAAAGGTCTAGGAGCAACAACGGCTCAGCAGCGAAGTGGTAGGCCACACAAGCACAAAGAACGGGACCGCAGAGTGCTGAAGCGCGTAGAGCGTAGAACTTACCTGTCCTCGGTTGCAACACTCACTACCGAGTTCCAAACTGCCTCTGGAAGCAACGTCAGCACAAGAACTGTTCGTCGGGAGCTTCATGAAATGGGCCAAGCAGTCGCACACAAGGTTAAGATTCCAATGCGCAAAGCCAAGCATCGGCTGGTGTGGTGTAAAGCTCGCCGCCATTGGACTCTGGAGCAGCAGAAACACATTCTCTGGAGTGATGAAACACACTCACCATCTGGCAGTCCGACGGACAAATCGAGTTTGGCGACCTGCCCCAATGCATAGTGCCAACTGTAAAATTTGGTGGAGGAGGAATAATTGTCTGGGGCTGTTTTTCATGGTTCGAGCTAGGCCCCTTAGTTCCAGTAAAGTGAAATCTTAACTTTACAGCATACAACGACATTCTAGACAATTCTGTGCCTCCAACTTCGTAGCAAAAGTTTGGGGAAGGCCCTTTCCCGTTTCAGCATGACAATGCCCCCGTGCACAGAGCTCGGTATGGAAGATCTTGAGTGACCTGCACAGAGCCTTGACCATAACCCCATCGAAAACCTTTCGGATGAATTGAAACGCTGACTGCGAGCCAGGCCTAATCGTCAACATCAGTGCCCGACCTCACTAATGCTCTTGTGGCTGAATGGAAGCAAGTCCCCGCAGCAATGTTCCAACATCTAGTGGAAAGCCTTCCCAGAAGAATGGAAGCTCTTATAGAAGCAAAGGGGGACCGACTCCATATTAATGGCCATGATTTTGGAATGAGATGTTCGATGAGCAGGTGTCCACATACTTTTGGTCATGTTGTGTACTAAAGGCAACATCAAGGTTGTGGGTTCCATTCCCTAATGGACTACTAAATATTAGTTTGGGATGAAAGCCTGCCTTCATTCTATGACAGACCGTAAGGTGGCACTGTGAGTATGGTAGGCCGCCCTACACATACCTGTGAGCCGTATATGTACGGTGAGCTGTGTAAAAGGAGAGGCAGGAAGGAGCTACAGCGGCCTGCGAGTGTGATAAATCTGCCGGTACGCCAGGGCTCTTTTCTCATTTGTTAGGCATCCATGTGTGAAAATGTTAATGAAGGCCCATATAATATAGGAGATTCTCACCATTAAAATGTCCTTCACGTACCCATAGAGCTTTCTGCTTACACACGGACTATTGTGCGCATCAATCCTTCCACTGTCGTACTAATAATAGATCTAATTGCTTCAGTCAGCCCACTAGCGCTCTCAGCATCGTCCTGCATCTTAAAGAGGAGGAGAGGAAGGAAGGGTGGCTTGTGATAGACTAGTTCTACTTATAACGTACAGACAGGGACAGCCACAAAGGGCAGTGACATTATAGTGTCCAAAATCTAACCAAGTCTTCATCATCGTCTCCAATAAAATATTCACCAACCAGATGACAAAATATTTACCAGGCCCGAGCCAGGCTGTGCAGTGCTTTTTACCTCATTCATTATAGATGAAGCTGAGCTGGAATAAAAGTGGGCCTCCTCCGTCGTCATGTGATGCTGCTTCCACTGACCTCAAAGACCCGCCTGCTACACCACATGATCAAAAGTATGTGGACACCTGCTCGTCGAACATCTAATTTCAATTCATCCCAAAGGTGTTCGATGGGGTTGAGGTCAGGACTTTGTGCAGGCCAGTCAAGTTCTTCCACACCAATCTCGACAATCCATTTCTGTATGGACCTCGCTTTGTGCACGGGGGCATTGTCATACTGAAACAGGAAAGGGCCTTCCTCAAAATGTTGCTTCAAAGTTGAAAGCACAGAATCGTCTAGAATGTCTTTGTATGCTGTAGCGTTAAGATGTATCTTCTCTGGAACTAAGGGGTCTAGCCATGAAAAACAGCTCCAGACCATTATTCCTCCTCCACCAAACTTTACATTGGGGCAGGTAGCGTTCTCCTGGCATCCGCCAAACCCAGATATGTCTGTCGGACTGTCAGTTGGCATTGCACATCTTACAAGGAACCCAAACCGCCATCGTGCATACATTTATTTTGTCTCCCCACACCAAACTCGATCACGACACGCAGGTTAAAATATCAAAACAAACTCTGAACCAATTATATTCATTTGGGGACAGGTCGAAAAGCATTAAACATTTATGGCAATTTAGCTAGTTAGCTTGCACTTGCTAGCTAATTTGTCCTATTTAGCTAGCTTGCTGTTGCTAGCTAATTTGTCCTGGGATACAAACATTGAGTTGTTATTTTACCTGAAATGCACAAGGTCCTCTACAAGGCCCTCCAATTAATCCACACATAACACAGTCAACCGAATCGTTTCAAGTCATCTCTCTTCCTTCCAGGCTTTTTCTTCTCTTGACTTTACATTGCGATTGGCAACTTTCATAAATTAGGTGCATTACCGCCACTGACATCGTTCGTCTTTCAGTCACCCACATGGGTAATAACCAATGAGGAGATGGCATGTGGGTACCTGCTTCTATAAACCAATGAGGAGATGGGAGAGGCAGGACTTGCAGCGCGGTCTGCGTCAGAAATAGAATGGATTTCTATTTTAGCAGACGCTCATTGCCTCGTGCAAGCAGTGTGGGTGCAATAATTGAATAACATAGATTTATACATTTATACCGCGACACGAGCGGTGTGGTCAGCCTATTAGGCTTGTTTGTGGCTGCTCGGCCATGGAAACCCATTTCATGTAAGGACAATCTACTGCCAATTTTTGTCTATGGAGATTGCATGGCTATGTGCTCAACTTTATACACCTGTCAGCAACGGGTGTGGCTGAAATAGCCAAATCCACTAATTTAAAGGAATGTCTACATCCAGTAGCAGTCAAACGTTCGGACATACCTACTCATTCCAGGTATTTTTACATTGTAGAATAATAGTGAAGACATCAACACTATGAAATAACACATATGTAGTAACCAAAACAGTGTTAAACAAATCAAAATATATTTATATTTGAGATTCTTCAAATAGGCACCTTTTGCCTTGATGACAGCTTTACAGTCTTGACATAGTTTTGATCTCTTCACTATTATTCTACAATGCAGAAAATAGTCAAAATAGAGAAAAACTTTAGACTGGTACTGTACTTTAGTAGATATTGTGTATGTGTCTGTATTTGATTTGTCTTGGATGATTGGGGAGTGTTGATTGGGGAGTGTTGCATAGTCTTGGTGTGAGCCACCATTACAGGGTTTGGTTATTATTTCATTGTCATAATGCCTTTGTCTGTCTGTCTGTTTGTCTGTCTTGAGATAGAGAGAGTAACCGTCTTGGTCCTTTCTGAATTAGCTGCTTGAATTAGCACTCAATGAATCTAAGTGCCTTTCGTGTCCTCTCCCAGAGAGTTAGGATTGCGTAATTACTCTAAAATGAGAAAGAGATGGAGAGAGAGAGAGAGAGAGAGAGAGAGAGAGAGAATAATAAAGAAGAGGGTGAGAGAAAGAGAGAGGGGTTGAAAAGGGTGACAGGTACTTCATCTCTCTGAGTATATCCTCTAAGAGGGAACAGTGATTGTATCCCCAATACCTCGACATACCTGCAGGGTAGAGCTTTAACACATGCGATCATATTGGTCCCGCACTTAACATAATACAGCCCACACAGGCAAAACAAATAATGCAACCATCCAGCATTTCACATTTCCAAAGCCGGGGTTTAGTGGGATAGGAGGGAGAGCGCGGCTAAAGGCGAACAATTACCGTTGATCCCAAGCCATCCCACAACAATCACTACCATGCAGACGGTTGGAGGAGCTGTCTGTTTAGAAAGGAAGTCCCCATTCCTCACTCACACACACCCACACAGACAGAACACGCACACAACCTCCAGCCTCATTTTTCGTCCTTTTTTTTGGGCTTAAAAAAACCCCCCGTGCAGCCCTAGAGAGAGGAGCAGGTGTGTTAACCCCAGGGTCCGGAGCCTTTCCAATTAAGACACATAGAGAGAGTCCAGGCTGCCAAGCACATTCCTTTACACTGACCTCGCTTTGCTCACTGCAACACACATTCACTTAGATGGAAACAGAAACACACAGGCTGCATGGCTGCCTCTATAGGCCCTCCTCTATAGGCCCTCCCCCTTCCTCCCACTGCTCCATCCCTCCCCCCTCAGCCTGGTTTACTTCTGGATCTATTTACATGTGCTGCCTAATAGGCGAGCCTCATCCAGCTTCATCCGCAGCACACACAGCCATTTATTGACAAAGATATAGTGTTTAACAGCTCTCTGTCACAGCATTCTTGCTTTCCATCTGGCGAGCGAACGAGAGAGAAATTGAGATAGAGAGAGACAGAGAAAGAGAGAAAATGTGTGTGCGCTTGTGTGCCAGCATTATTGATAAAGACAGATTATTAGAGATGTCCAAAATGAAACTCATAATCAGCCAGCTGAATAAAAGGGAGAGGATTAAACAAATCCATCCAAATGTTTGTCTGGATATCCCCTCAAGGACTATGCTGATTTGCTCAAACTCAGGATCTCAATGCCCTCTGAAATATTATTGCGAAAGTTGAACAATCAAACAATTCAGCCAAGACTTTGACTGAACAGCCACACAAGCTACAGGATGACCTTGTCAAAGCCCCTTTATAAAATGGTTGGTTTTGGTCAATTTGGCATTCCGGCCATATTGATAACCCTCTAATTATTTGTTTGCATTTACTCATTTACAATCGGCATGAGGAAATGCCATTATCATTCAACATTGTCAATATTGATTTCAACACAAGGTGAGATCATTACTGGATCCAAGGATTGATGACATATACTGACCGCTCTTGACCAAGCAACTATAAATGGTTGGGCGAAATTCTCTCTCATCTTCCCATGTAGGCCACTAATATAACACCAATCAAAGTCATTTGTCTCACTTGCTGAACATCTCAACAAAATAAAAGGCTCTTTAGTCTGTCCTGGTTGAGTTACATGGTTTTTTAGAAAGGTTCATAGCCTCCGCCAGTCATAAAAGGACAGATTTCAGATACTGTGATGGACATAAATAGGCTATTCTATTCGCTCATCTCTGTCGCTCTCCAGTCTCCGCCATAGTTTTCCTCTGCTGTCCATTGGATCTCACAGTCTGCAGTGCGGGGTCGTTCATCTTCAGAAAATGTTGATTTACTGTTAATGACATTCAGTGCACTTCCTGTGACATTCCTTTTATTGGGTCCTGGGCCTTTATTTGGGCGATCTAGTAGAACGGCCTGTCCGCCCATGTACCCGCTTTATGGCTGGAGAGGGAATAAATCCCCCAACATTCACAGCCATGCACTGACAACAGCTTATCTCACAGTACAGATCAAATGATTCATTCAAGTGATTCTAATTTATATTTACTTTAAAAAACAACAAAAGCAACAGGACAAAGTGATAAATCGTCAGCAGTGATCACCCTCTGTCCAGGTGGTTATTATTGCACTTCTCTACAAACAACAGTGGGGGAGGGGGAGGTGAGACGGCATCTTTCTACATCTCAATGGCTGTGGGAGAAGGTAGTTTGAGGGAAGGTAGTCCATGGACAGATGGCGTCCTTCTCCATGGCTGTGGGACTGGGAGAAGGACTCAGGGTAGATTGAGGGAGGTTATTTGACGTATGCTGGGTAGCTGCAGTGCAGGCGAACAGTGCAGACCAGAGTATGACATAGCGGAGAGGGGTTGAACCTCCAGTGGCCCAGCAGAGTAGAGTTGTGGACAGCCTTGGAAGGTCAGGCTGCATCCTCTCCCCCCTATCTCCATCAGCTCTTTTGTATTGGCTGGGCTGCAGTCAGAGCACACAGAGCAGCTGGAGGTATGGGGCTGGTGGGGGGGGGCTACAGTGCCCATCATCGACCACACTCCCTGCCTAATTACCTCTCTGTCCTGGCCCTGTGATCCTTTGTTCAGCCAGGCCTCTCTGGTAAGTAACCCTGGGCTACTGAGTCACGGGTCTACTGGGCTACTGAGCCACGGGTCTGCTGGGCTACTGAGCCACGGGTCTACTGGGCTACTGAGCCACGGGGCTACTGAGCCACGGGTCTACTGGGCTACTGAGCCACGGGGCTACTGAGCCATGGGTCTACTGGGCTACTGAGCCATGGGTCTACTGGGCTACTGAGCCATGGGTCTACTGGGCTACTGAGCCATGGGGCTACTGAGCCATGGGTCTACTGGGCTACTGAGCCATGGGTCTACTGAGCCAGGGGTCTACTGAGCTACTAGCCAGGGGCTTAGCCATAGGGCTACTGAGCCACGGGTCTACTGGGCTACTGAGCCAGGGGTCTACTGGGCTACTGAGCCACAGGGCTACTGAGCCACGGGGCTACTGAGCCATGGGGCTACTGGGCCACGGGTCTACTGGGCTACTGAGCCACGGGTCTGCTGGGCTACTGAGCCACGGGTCTACTGGGCTACTGAGCCACGGGGCTACTGAGCCACGGGTCTACTGGGCTACTGAGCCACGGGGCTACTGAGCCATGGGTCTACTGGGCTACTGAGCCATGGGTCTACTGGGATACTGAGCCATGGGTCTACTGGGCTACTGAGCCACGGGGCTACTGAGCCATGGGTCTACTGGGCTACTGAGCCATGGGTCTACTGGGCTACTGAGCCATGGGTCTACTGGGCTACTGAGCCATGGGGCTACTGAGCCATGGGTCTACTGGGCTACTGAGCCATGGGTCTACTGAGCCAGGGGTCTACTGAGCTACTGAGTTATAGGGCTACTGAGCCACGGGTCTACTGGGCTACTGAGCCAGGGGTCTACTGGGCTACTGAGCCACAGGGCTACTGAGCCACGGGGCTACTGAGCCATGGGGCTACTGGGCCACGGGTCTACTGGGCTACTGAGCCATGGGGATACTGAGCCACGGGGCTACTGGCTAGGTGGGCTGGGTGGACGCGCTCATTAAACCCCAGCAGCTACTACAACCCCTCTCACCACACAACACAGAGAGATAAACTATGAAAGACTAATGGAGTGGGGAGGGGGAGAGAAATAGAAAGACAGAAATAGCAGAGAAGAGAGGAAACAAATAGAGGATATTCTGCTAAACCTTTTTAATCATTAAAACATTAGTCCTCTAAACTGAACATTTTTTAATGTGATTGCAGAAAGCTTCGAGCTTTGGCCACCATTTAAGATGATATCTTACACATTTAGGAGGCCATAATGTAAAACCTACAATCTCAGCTACTCAACCTCCTCTGGTGCTCTGCTCTGTCTGGGTGTCAAATGATGTTTGGTATTGATTTACATATAGTAGTTTGCCCAATTACAGTGGAACCATTCCAAGGGACATCATATTATGCTCTCACCTGCATCTCTCCAGTCCTCTCTAACCACCCTAGAGTATCACCTAACTCCCCTCCCTCGCTCTTTCCCTCCTTCCTCTCCTCTTCTCTTTTGACTCGTAACTCATGTCAGCCCAGTTTTCCCGTCAGTGCATTCCCTCCCTACTGTGACCGAGATGGAAAAAGCTATTTTACTGAAGGGGCTTATTTGTTCTCTTGTTTGTTTCTTCTTCGTCTCTTTCATCTTTGTCTTTTTTGGCTGCCCCGTTATTCCCTCCTTACTCCCCAGAGAGCGAGAGGAAACGATAGGGGGAAGGAGAGAGGGCTGGGGGAGAAGGAGAGAGACAGAGGGGGTCTCTTTGAAGGAGAGAGAGAGGAGAATTGAACATGTCCAGTGTTGAAATGTGAAGGAGGGAAGATGAACAAAACCAATCTGCCTGTAATAAGGGGAGAGAGGAGAGGAGGAGAGGTGGAGAGGAGGAGAGGGGGAGAGAGGAGAGGAGAGGGGAGAGAGGAGAGGAGTGGGGGAGAGAGGAGAGGGGGAGGGGGAGAGAGGAGAGGAGAGAGGGGAGAGGAGGAGAGGGGGAGAGTAGGAGAGGAGAGGGGGAGAGAGGAGAGGAGGGGGGGAGGAGGAGGAGAGGGGGAGAGTAGGAGAGAGAGGAGGAGAGGAGAGGAGGAGAGGGGAGAGGAGGAAAGGAGGAGGAGGGGGAGAGAGGAGAGGAGAGGAGGAGAGAGGAGAGGAGAGGGGGAGAGAGGAGAGGAGGAGAGGTGGAGAGGAGGAGAGGGGGAGAGGGAGAGGAGAGGAGGAGAGAGAGAGAGAGAGGAGAGGGGGAGAGAGGAGAAGAGGAGAGCTGAGAGAGGAAGGAGAGTTGAAGTCCCTCCAGTATTAGAGAAGAAGGAACAGTTGGAGTCCCCTCCAGAGGAGAAGGAAGGAACAGTTGGAGTCTCATAGGGGTATTAGAGAAGGAAGGAACAGGGGTCCCCTCCAGTAGGAGAGAAGGAAGGAACAGTTGGAGTCCCCTCCAGTAGAGGGGGAGAAGGAGAGGAACAGTTGGAGTTCCCTCCAGATTAGAGAGGAAGGGGAATAGTTGGAGTCCTCTCCAGTATTAGAGAAGGAAGGAAGGAGTTGGGGTCCCCTCCAGTACTAGAGAAGGAAGGAACAGTTGGAGTCCCTCCAGTAGAGAGAAGGAAGAGAACAGTTGGAGTCCCCTCCAGTAGAGAGAAGGAAGGAACAGGGGAGTCCCCTCCAGGATTAGAGAAGGAGAGGAACAGGGGGAGTCCCCTCCAGTATTAGAGAAGAAGGAACAGTTGGAGTCCCCTGAGAAAGGAAGGAACAGTTGAAGTCCCCTCCAGTATTAGAGAAGGAAGGAACAGTTGGAGTCCCCTCCAGTATTAGAGAAGGAAGGAACAGTTGGAGTCTCATCCAGTATTAGAGAAGGAAGGAACAGTTGGAGTCCCCTCCAGTACTAGAGAAGGAAGGAACAGTTGGAGTCCCCTCCAGTACTAGAGAAGGAAGGAACAGTTGGAGTTCCCTCCAGTATTAGAGAAGGAAGGAATAGTTGGAGTCCTCTCCAGTATTAGAGAAGGAAGGAACAGTTGGAGTCCCCTCCAGTACTAGAGAAGGAAGGAACAGTTGGAGTCCCCTCCAGTATTAGAGAAGGAAGGAACAGTTGGAGTCCCCTCCAGTATTAGAGAAGGAAGGAACAGTTGGAGTCCCCTCCAGTATTAGAGAAGGAAGGAACAGTTGGAGTCCCCTCCAGTATTAGAGAAGGAAGGAACAGTTGGAGTCCCCTCCAGTATTAGAGAAGGAAGGAACAGTTGGAGTCCCCTCCAGTATTAGAGAAGGAAGGAACAGTTGGAGTCTCATCCAGTATTAGAGAAGGAAGGAACAGTTGGAGTCCCCTCCAGTACTAGAGAAGGAAGGAACAGTTGAAGTCCCCTCCAGTATTAGAGAAGGAAGGAACAGTTGGAGTCCCTTCCAGTATTAGAGAAGGAAGGAACAGTTGGAGTCTCATCCAATATTAGAGAAGGAAGGAACAGTTGGAGTCCCCTCCAGTATTAGAGAAGGAAGGAACAGTTGGAGTCCCTTCCAGTATTAGAGAAGGAAGGAACAGTTGGAGTCCCCTCCAGTATTAGAGAAGGAAGGAACAGTTGGAGTCCCTTCCAGTATTAGAGAAGGAAGGAACAGTTGGAGTCTCATCCAGTATTAGAGAAGGAAGGAACAGTTGGAGTCTCATCCAGTATTAGAGAAGGAAGGAACAGTTGGAGTCTCATCCAGTAGTAGAGAAGGAAGGAACAGTTGGAGTCTCATCCAGTATTAGAGAAGGAAGGAACAGTTGGAGTCTCATCCAGTATTAGAGAAGGAAGGAACAGTTGGAGTCCCCTCCAGTATTAGAGAAGGAAGGAACAGTTGGAGTCCCTTCCAGTATTAGAGAAGGAAGGAACAGTTGGAGTCTCATCCAGTATTAGAGAAGGAAGGAACAGTTGGAGTCCCCTCCAGTACTAGAGAAGGAAGGAACAGTTGGAGTCTCATCCAGTATTAGAGAAGGAAGGAACAGTTGGAGTCTCATCCAGTATTAGAGAAGGAAGGAACAGTTGGAGTCTCATCCAGTATTAGAGAAGGAAGGAACAGTTGGATGTGTATCTAATAATCCTGACAAAGCACAATATTACATTATTTCCTAAGTTGACTGACTGACAGTGGAAGGGATAGCAGACTGCTGTCAGTACAGTGTAGTGACCACAAGGAGGTGCTGTGTCAGAATGGGCCCTGATGATAAAAACAAGCTTCTTCAATAGCACTCCTCTACATCAACCCCAGTAGGCTGTCTACTCTACATCGTGGGCATGCTGTTACATTACATCACAACATTACTGCTGCTACTAGGAGATTGATAGAACTGTAATGATACAAGTAATTCAAGCGAAACGTGGTGTTCCTGTACAGGACACAGAGTGAGGTGTTCATCATAACAAGACAAGGTAGCGACGGTAGAAGTTTCAAACAGACAGAGCTTGTTATATCGCCTTTTCAAAATTTCTACCAAAAGGTCCTCATGCTGATTTGTAATGAAGATTTCCTTACTTTCATCTTCTGCCTCAGCTGACTCTCTTGTTGTTTGTCTATTCTTCAGATTGTGATTGGCATAATTATGTTGCTCGGTTTGAATCAAAAGGAGAGAGAGGAGTGAGATGGAGAGAATCAAAAGGAGAGGAGTGAGATGGAGAGAATCAAAAGGAGAGAGGGGAGTGAGATGGAGAGAATCAAAAGGAGAGAGGGAGTGAGATGGAGAGAATCAAAAGGAGAGAGAGGAGTGAGATGGAGAGAGGGAGAGAGATGGAGAGAATCAAAAGGAGAGAGAGGAGTGAGATGGAGAGAATCAAAAGGAGAGAGGGGAGTGAGATGGAGAGAATCAAAAGGAGAGGGGGAGTGAGATGGAGAGAATCAAAAGGAGAGAGAGGAGTGAGATGGAGAGAATCAAAAGGAGAGAGAGAGGAGTGAGATGGAGAGAATCAAAAGGAGAGAGGGAGTGAGATGGAGAGAATCAAAAGGAGAGAGAGGAGTGAGATGGAGAGAATCAAAAGGAGAGAGGGAGTGAGATGGAGAGAATCAAAAGGAGAGAGGGGAGTGAGATGGAGAGAATCAAAAGGAGAGAGAGGAGTGAGATGGAGAGAATCAAAAGGAGAGAGAGGGAGTGAGATGGAGAGAATCAAAAGGAGAGAGGAGTGAGATGGAGAGAATCAAAAGGAGAGAGAGGAGGAGATGGAGAGAATCAAAAGGAGAGAGAGGAGTGAGATGGAGAGAATCAAAAGGAGAGAGGGAGTGAGATGAAGAGAATCAAAAGGAGAGAGGGGAGTGAGATGGAGAGAATCAAAAGGAGAGAGAGGAGTGAGATGGAGAGAATCAAAAGGAGAGAGATGGAGAGAATCAAAAGGAGATGAGGAGTGAGATGGAGAAATCAAAAGGAGAGAGAGGAGTGAGATGGAGAGAATCAAAAGGAGAGAGAGGAGTGAGATGGAGAGAATCAAAAGGAGAGAGAGGAGTGATATGGAGAGAATCAAAAGGAGAGAGGGGAGTGAGATGAAGAGAATCAAAAGGAGAGAGGGGAGTGAGATGGAGAGAATCAAAAGGAGAGAGAGGAGTGAGATGGAGAGAATCAAAAGGAGAGAGAGGAGTGAGATGGAGAGAATCAAAAGGAGAGAGAGGAGTGAGATGGAGAGAATCAAAAGGAGAGAGAGGAGTGAGATGGAGAGAATCAAAAGGAGAGAGAGGAGTGAGATGGAGAGAATCAAAAGGAGAGAGGGGAGTGAGATGGAGAGAATGAGTGAGATGGAGAGAGGGGAGTGAGATGGAGAGAATCAAAAGGAGAGAGGGGAGTGAGATGGAGAGAATCAAAAGGAGAGAGAGGAGTGAGATGGAGAGAATCAAAAGGAGAGAGAGGAGTGAGATGGAGAGAATGAGTGAGATGGAGAGAGGGGAGTGAGATGGAGAGAATCAAAAGGAGAGAGAGGAGGAGAGAATCAAAAGAGATGGAGAGAATCAAAAGGAGAGAGAGAGAATCAAAAGGAGAGGAGTGAGATGGAGAGAATCAAAAGGAGAGAGGGGAGTGAGATGGAGAGAATGAGTGAGATGGAGAGAGGGGAGTGAGATGGAGAGAATCAAAAGGAGAGGGGAGTGAGATGGAGAGAATGAGTGAGATGGAGAGAGGGGAGTGAGATGGAGAGAATCAAAAGGAGAGGGGAGTGAGATGGAGAGAATGAGTGAGATGGAGAGAGGCGTAGCTTCTCTCCATGTTGTGGATACCGTTTGATTGTGACTAAATGATGAAGACCATACTCTGGCGAGAACCATCCTATTCTTCTAATTCTGTGTTGTCTCCCGTTTGCTCCTCAGCCTCTGATGACTTTGTTGTTTATTTGTTTGCTGCTTCATTTATTCAGCCAGGATGCTCTGGGGGGTATCCTCATCTTATAATGCAAGACCAGGTGATTTTTCCCCCTTCCTTTCGCTTTTCTTTCCTTTTATTTTCCTGTGCAGAAGGCGATGTCCCTTATGGTTTGGCCATATATACTGTAATGTATAGGCTAGAACAGTCCTGTATATTAATCAAGCAGTTGACAAAGGATCCATCCTACACACTGCAGCTCGGGCACCTATGCTCTTTCTGCATCACACCCTGTCCCAGAATCCTCTCTGTTCTGGGGGACGGGGATCTCCCCTCCCTCACTGGGCGAATGTGGCTAAGAGTCCTACTGTACCAGCGGAGGCTGCTGAGGGGAGGACGGCTCAAAATAAAGGCCGAAACAGGGCAAATGGAATGGCATCAATTCCACTTATTCCCTTCCAGCCATTACCACAAGGCCGTCTTCCTCCTATGCACATCTATACACTCATATATATATTTCATTTAACCTTTATTTAACTAGGCAAGTCGGTTAAGAACAAATTATTATTTACAATGATGGCCGGCCAAACCCGGACCACACTGGGCCAATTGTACGCCGTCCTATGGGACTCCCAATCACGGCCGGATGTGATACAGGCTGGATTTGAACCAGGGACTGTAGTGACACTTCTTGCACGGAGATGCAGTGCCTTAGACCACTGCGCCACTCGGGAGCCCATATCTAAACATTGTGTAGGAAAGGTCAGTCACTAAGCGTAATTTACAAATGATGTCCTTGAGTTTGACCTTAACCTTCCTACTGCTGCCAGATAAATGACTGTACATGTGGCCAGTTAGTCAGTCAGTCAGTCAGTCAGTCAGACAGACAGACAGACAGACAGACAGACAGACAGACAGACAGACAGACAGACAGACAGACAGACAGACAGACAGACAGACAGACAGACGACAGACAGACAGACAGACAGACAGACAGACAGACAGACAGACAGACAGACAGACAGACAGACAGACAGACAGACAGACAGACAGACAGACAGACAGGGGGTCTCTTTGAAGGAGCTAACCCTGAGGTCAGTCCATAAAGGACCCGTGAGGATGTCTCCCTGGAGGATGCTGAGGCTCGGGGCTCTTCAGTCTCCCTTCAGTCTTCAGCTAAGTGATAAAAGTCTCTGTTTCCCCCGACCAACCCCAAGGGAATCCCACTGTGTCTGTCTCTCTACATCTACTCTCTCCTTTCTCTCTCTCTCTCAAGCTAAGGAAGAATCAATGACTCCCACTGTCCCCTTTTCCTCCCTCCTCCTTCCCTGTGTCCCTTTAACGGTCGGTGACTCTTTCTCTCTTCTCTTCATGGCTTCACCTCTTCTCTCCATCAACTCTCCTCTAATATAGAACCCATCGCTTCTTTTAGCTATCACCCTCTGTGAGTCCTCTCCTTCACCTTTACATTCCCTTTATCGTTGTCTATGGGTATATTTATCTCTAGGTGCTTAGTGGGGAAGAGGGCCAGTCCCCTGCTTCTACTGAGAAAGGCATGGAAACTACAGGTAAAGGCACTGTGCTTCATGGAAAACCACAGGTATGACCCATTAGCTTTATTGTTTCCACCTCAAGAAGAGGACTGGCTGTGTCTGTGTGTTGAACGTTTAAACGACTGGTCTACAGTTAACACAGCAACCAGCGATGGAAGAGTGATTGACATAGGATAGAAAAGAAGAGGCGAGGAAGTGGAATGAAGGAGAAAAGTCAGAGACCGTCTTGTTCAAGGGTTTCAGCCGTTTGAAAATCGATTCCTTCATAGCCTATTCAATAAACTGCATGCATTTTCACTTGATGGGTGAGGTAGGATAGGTATTATTTATCAGAAACCCATTGGTCTAGTCCACTTATCAGAACTGCAATTGTCTGTGAGTACCGCACAGATAAAGAGACAGTATTTTACTGAAGTGTAATAACTACGTTGAAAAATTATTTTTGGTGGAGAAATCTATTTGTACTTTACTGCTATATTCTTTCCCAAATAAGCCTACTTTGTTAGCCTCTGCGGCGTTGTCATAGCAATATGCAGTACAATGCCTTATCGAAGAGCCACTTCAACCTTTTTAACATTCTACGACGAGAACCCCTCTCCTTCTGCTGTTACCTTCATCACTCCCGAATGATTCTTATCTTGTTTTTTTCACCCAAGAAGTGTTAACAACAACCTTGAAGCTTAGTAAACATTTAAGTTGGGGGAAAAAAATTGGAACAAAGGGGTTTGTTTTGTGTGAAAACATATTTTATGATTGGCTATCACCCCTCATCCTATCATCAATTCAGTCGTTGTCTAACAGGAAAGAGTTCTCTAGGGGTTATATGTTTACAAATAATATCTTTATTTCACCTTACCCTCACAGTTTTCCTATACTGAATTCAGTGTTGTCCATTTCTTGGCAATTGAATTGTGTAGTTACTGGAGTAGTCAAGTCAATGTTATAAATATCAGAAGAAAGACTGGTAAAAGCAAAATGAAAATGAATGAAAATAATGCCTTTGTGGAAAGCTCAGCAGATGCCAATCAGACAATATGAGAGACAGCTCGGGGTCCTTAGGGGGATGAATCTGAGTTCAATGTGAAGGCAAGGACACTCCTCTCTGCAGCAGACGCCAAAACAGCCCAACACACAAAGCAGCGTGCTAAAATAAAACACAATCAATTCAAACACCAACACCACTGTGCTGGGACCTCATTTAGAGACTTCCAGAGCAGCCTTTTAAAGATTCTTTACCGAACACTGAAGCTAGACCCGGTTAGATTCTATACCGAACACTGAAGCTAGACCCGGTTAGATTCTAAGCTAGACCGGTTAATTCTATACAACACTGAAGCTAGACCCGGTTTAGATTCTATACCGAACACTGAAGCTAGACCCGGTTAGATTCTATACCGAACACTGAAGCTAGACCCGGTTAGATTCTATACCGAACACTGAAGCTAGACCCGGTTAGATTATATACCGAACACTGAAGCTAGACCCGGTTAGATTCTATACCGAACACTGAAAGCTAGACCCGGTTAGATTATATACCGAACACTGAAGCTAGACCCGGTTAGATTATATACCGAACACTGAAGCTAGACCCGGTTAGATGATATACCGAACACTGAAGCTAGACCCGGTTAGATTCTATTCCGAACACTGAAGCTAGACCAGGTTAGATTCTATACCGAACACTGAAGCTAGACCCGGTTAGATTCTATACCGAACACTGAAGCTAGACCCGGTTAGCCCTCCCATCGCTTTCTCTCTCAGTCTCTGTCTCAGTTCATATCCAGCACTGCTTCCTCTCATCATACATGTGTATAAATCCACAAACCACTGTCTGGCATGTTCCATCTATCTCCTTCACTCATGTACTGTTAGAGACACCATCTCTATATCTCTGCTTGCCAACAGTCTGTCCTCCAGGCCCTGCTCACTTAAAAAAGCCACCCTACTCCAAGAAGGCCAGGTTTGAGCTTAGCTACAAGACCCGCCTCGACATATCACTAGACATATCACTCACTAGACATATCATACCAGACAAATCCATTTAGCTATCCAAAGACACAGTCATGTGTGCCATTCTAGACATTGAACCACTAGACATACCAACTGAGCAGAAGGACATATCACCAGACATATCACCAGACATATCACCAGACATACCACCAGACATACCACTAGACATATCACTAGACATGCCACTAGACATATCACTAGACCTACCACTAGACCTATCACTAGACATACCACTAGACATACCACCAGACATACCACTAGACATATCAGCAAACATATCACCAGACATACCACCAGACATACCAATATACCTACCACTAGACATACCACTAGACATATCACTAGACCTACCTCTAGACATACCACTAGACATATCACTAGACATACCACTAGACATATCACTAGACATACCACTAGACATATCACTAGACATACCACTAGACATACCACTAGACATACCACTAGACATATCACTAGACATATCCCTAGACATACCACTAGACATATCACTAGACATATCACTAGACATACCACTAGACATACCAATAGAACTACCAATAGACGTATCACCAGACGTATCACTAGACGTACCACTAGACGTACCACCAGACGTACCACTAGACGTACCACCAGACGTACCACCAGATGTACACTAGACGTATCACTAGACGTACCACTAGACGTACCACTAGACATACCACCAGACATACCACTAGACATATCAGCAAACATATCACCAGACATACCACCAGACATACCAATATACCTACCACTAGACATACCACTAGACATACCACTAGACGTATCACTAGACGTACCACTAGACGTACCACTAGACGTACCACTCCACTAGACGTATCACTAGACGTACCACTAGACGTACAGTGCAGTGAAAAAGTAATTGCTCCTTTCTGATTTTCATTATTTTCTTTATTTTTGATACTGAATGTTATCAGATCTTCAACCAAAACCTAATATTAGATAAAGGGAACCTGCGTTTACAAATAACAAAACATTTATTAAATAACAAAGTTATGCAACACCCAATTCCCCTGTCTGAAAAAGTAATTGCCCCCCTTACACTCAATAACTGGTTGTGCCACCTTTAGCTGTGTAACGTCTGCTTCCAACTCCCACTCTCAAACACGTAGATCCCCTGAACACAGCTCATTTTCCAGCCCACTTTCCAGCCCACACTCTCAAACACGTTGATCCCCTGAACATAGCTCACTTTCCAGCCCACTTTCCAGCCCACACTCTCAAACACGTTGATCCCCTGAACACAGCTCACTTTCCAGCCCACTTTCCTGCCCACACTCTCAAACACGTAGATCCCCTGAACACAGCTCACTTTCCAGCCCACTTTCCAGCCCACACTCTCAAACACGTAGATCCCCTGAACACAGCTCATTTTCTAGCCCACACTCTCAAACACATAGATCCCATGAACACAGCTCATTTTCCAGCCCACTTTCCAGCCCACACTCTCAAACACGTAGATCCCCTGAACACAGCTCACTTTCCAGCCCACACACTCAAACACAAAGATCCCCCGAACACAGCTCACTTTCCAGCCCACACTCTCAAACACATAGATCCCCCGAACACATCTCACTTTCCAGCCCACACTCTCAAACACATAGATCCCCCGAACACAGCTCACTTTCCAGCCCACACTCTCAAACACATAGATCCCCCGAACACAGCTCACTTTCCAGCCCACACTCTCAAACACAAAGATCCCCCGAACACAGCTCACTTTCCAGCCCACACACTCAAACACAAAGATCCCCTGAACACAGCTCACTTTCCAGCCCACACTCTCAAACACATAGATCCCCCGAACACAGCTCACTTTCCAGCCCACACTCTCAAACACATAGATCCCCCGAACACAGCTCACTTTCCAGCCCACACTCTCAAACACATAGATCCCCCGAACACAGCTCACTTTCCAGCCCACACTCTCAAACACATAGATCCCCCGAACACAGCTCACTTTCCAGCCCACACTCTCAAACACATAGATCCCCCGAACACAGCTCACTTTCCAGCCCACACTCTCAAACACATAGATCCCCTGAACACAGTTCACTCTCCAGATCCCAATCACCTGAATTCTAATCACCTGTTCACACACTTGTATGTCATTATCACACACTATTTAGTTCAGTTCTTTGCACCCCGTCACTGAGGCATTGTTTGTTTTGTGACACATCTTTCCTGTGATGTACTCTTCCCGGAGTATGATAGTTAATGCCTGCCTCACTAACGACACCTTTTGCCTATCAGATTTCCTGTTATCTACCTATTGCCTGATCTCCCGGACTACATGACTAGCCTTTTCCCTGCCTGCACTGTTGCCCTTTTTGACCCCCTGTGTATGACCTTCTGCCGGCCTCCTCCCGTGGTCCTTTACAATAAACCAGCTCTCTGTCTCCCCTTGTGTTCATTACAAGCTGCAAGTGTGTGAGAGACTGACCAACAACTACAAGAAGCATTTGGTTGGAGTCATTGCTGCTAAAGGTGGAAAAACCAGTGTAAGGCAACTACTTTTTCACACAGGGTCAATGGGTGTTGCATAACTTTGTTAATTAAATAATTATACATTTGTTCTGTTATTTGTAAACTCAGTTTCTCTTTATCTAATACTTGGTTTTGGTTGAAGATACGATAACATTCAGTATCAAAAATAAAGAATCAGAAAGGGGGCAAATACCTTTTCACGGCACTGTAGCCTATTCTTACCTCTCACACAGTCTTTGAAGTACGACTTCCGGAAGCCTCATAACTACTCACCCATAATGCATTGTGAAGCAAACAAACACATGGTTTGTTACAAAACAGTAGTTGGGTTACATAAACAAAAGAGGAAACGTCCTTTCACTGTCAACTGCGTTTATTTTCAGCAAACTTAACATGTGTAAATATTTGTATGAACATAAGATTCAACAACTGAGACATAAACTGAACAAGTTCCACAGACGTGATGAACAGAAATTGAATAATGTGTCCCTGAACAAAGGGGGGGGGGATCAAAGTCAAAAGTAACTGTCAGTATCTGGTGTGTCCACCAGCTGCATTAACTACTGCAGTGCATCTCCTCCTCATGGACTGCACTAGATTTGCCAGTTCTTGCTGTGACATGTTACCCCACTCTTCCACCAAGGCACCTGGAAGTTCTTGGACATTTCTGGGGGAATGGCCCTAGCCCTCACCCTCCGATCCAACAGGTCCCAGACGTGCTCAATGGGATTGAGATCCGGGCTCTTCGCTGGCCATTGGAAGAATACTGACATTCCTGTCTTGCATGAAATCACGCACAGAACGAGCAGTATGGCTGATGGCATTGTCATGCTGGAGGGTCATGTCAGGATGAGCCTGCAGGAAGGGTACCACATTATGGAGGAGGATGACTTCCCTGTAACGCACAGCGTTGAGATTTCCTGCAATGACAACAAGCTCAGTCCAATGGTGCTGTGACACACCGCCCCAGACCATGACGGACCCTCCACCTCCAAATCGATCCCGATCAGAGTACAGGCCTTGGTGTAACGCTCATTCTTTTGACGATAAACACAAATCCGACCATCACCCCTGTTGAGACAAAATGCAACTCATCAGTGAAGGGCACTTTTTGCCAGTCCTGTCTGGTCCAGCGACGGTGGGTTTGCGCCCATAGGTGACATTGTTGACGGTGAGGACCTGCCTTAAAACAGGCCTACAAGCCCTCAGTCCAGCCTCTTGTGGACAGTCTGAGCACTGATGGAGAGATTGTGCGTTTCTGGTGTAACTCGGGCAGTTGTTGTTGCCATCCTGTACCTGTCCCGCAGATGTGATGTTCGGATGTACCGATCCTGTGCAGGTGTTGTTACACGTGGTCTGCCACTGCAAGGACGATCAGCTGTCCTTCCTGTCTCCCTGTAGTACTGTCTTCGGCGTCTCATAGTACGGACATTGCAATGTATTGCCCTGGTCACATCTGTAGTCCTCATGCCTCCTTGCAGCATGCCTAAGGCACATTCACGCAGATGAGCAGGGACCCTGGGCATCTTTCTTTTGGTGTTTTTCAGAGTCAGTAGAAAGGTCTCTTTAGTGTCCTAAGTTTTCATAACTGTGACCTTAATTGCCTACCGTCTGTAAGCTGTTAGTGTCTTTACGACCGTTCCACAGGTGCATGTTCATTAATTGTTTATGGTTCATGGGAAGCAGTTAAACCCTTTACAATGAAGATCAGTGAAGTTATTTGGATTTTTACTAATTATCTTTGAAAGACAGGGTCCTGAAAAGGGACGTTTCTTATTTTTGCTGAGTTTAGTTGCATTCTGGAGGTGAAAATCCAACAGGTCACAAAAACAATACGCTCCTCTGTCATTTATTTATGATATGTTATCTGCGATAGTCAAAAATGTTTCCATGGTGAATTGTCGAGGGGTACAAACGCAACAACTGCCTCAAGCCAAAAACAGATAGGCTAAACAATATTCAAACTCGACAGACAACTACTGTGCTGTTAATGTCAGCTTCTGCTGGGGAACCCCCATTAGTACTGGTGTTTAATGAAACACACTTGGGAGTGATACAGAGGGTAGAATAGATGGTACAACTATGAGACAGATGAAGCCAAACTCACACGGACAACAGTAAAAGACAAACCCTGTGTAGGCAGCTGTAGCCACAGTGGGGGTGGTGGTGAAGTCTGGCTGCAAAAGGCCCTCGTTGTGCACCAGCGGGGAACACAGAGGGGCACCCTACTGCAGCCCTCCAACCAAGCTCACCAGACCGACGCGCCCCCCCCCCCCCCCCCCCCCCTTCCAGATCACAGCTCAAGGGTTCAGCCTGGCTCATTACGTTTCCCCGTACACCTCACCTCCACCCTGTGGGGTCCTGACCACACACCGCAACGGGTCGACGGCCTGCCACGGGGCGTCCTGTGTTAGCATTCAGCAGAGTGAGAAACAATACCAACACGAAGCAGGGCGTCATATCATCATCTTCCACCTCACAGCTCCCTGGGCCTGACATCTCCTTGCTGTGCTATTGTTTTGCCTCAGCTCTTCTCTCTTTGCCCTTTCCCTCCTCCACTTCACAGCCCAGGGAATAGACTACGGCTGTGGGAGACGCAGACAACAGGAGACCTTAGCATACACCAGTGCTTCCCAACCTTGTTTGAACCGTGGCACTCCTAAAATGTCCCTATTAAAGAGATTCTCCTGTACTTGTGTATACTTTTTAGCCTGTAGTTCTGAAAGTAGCGCTCACGAGCCAAAAGAGGTTCACAAAAATTGCGTACTGTGTCACGTGTAGATATGTGCACTACATCATTTATCTCTCTCTCACTCTGCTGTGTGTGCATCGTACTAGCTGTCACTCAAATGGTGGGGGGCTGAAGCTCATTGGCTAGAACTCAAATTGCTAGGGGGCTGGCCCACGTGGGTGAAAATGTAGAGAAAATGGCGCAGCACAGCTTCCAGAAAAACAGTCGCTTTCAAACTAGGGATTTGGTGGCTAATTGAGGTAAGACAGTAATTCTGCTCCTAAATTATGCCTGTATGAACTATATATTGACACATCCAGCCTAAATCGGGAGGTTTAAAAACACATAGTAGTCGCCAAAGTTCCGGAGCATGTCTTTAATTTATTTAGTGGTAATGACCTCCATCTCATCTAATCCATACTGCAAATCATCTATTTTCTGTGACAAATGTTTTTATTTTTAGATTAAATAGGGTTTATTTGAAATATTTTTAAAGTTCCTTATTCATGTGGGTTAATTTGTGTGTACCCCTCCTTTAAGATAGTCCAGTTCATTTTTTAAATGTTTTATCTCTGGTGAAATAGGTCTTTCATTAATGGTTTGGGCTACAGTGGTTTTCTGCACTGTAAAGATGCAACCATGTACACAAAGCCATGTTCTGTTTGTTTCAATGGCAGAGGCTCTGTGGTACAGCTAAGCTCAGAGCCATATATTAAGAAATAAATGACGAACTAAACCTAATCAGACTTGCCTGTCTGTGCTAATGGTTTTCACAGAGGAAGTAAAATGATACAAACGACTTTGCGCGCCCCTCAAATGATACTAATGTAACAACAGCCTAAGCGCACTGGACTCCAAACAACAATACAGATGTAACCATTTGCCATTTAATGTATTATCTGACTGGCACTAGTGCTCCCAAGTCAAAATTCCATGTGCATTCCGCAGGTCACGTCTATTCCGCAGGTTACGTCTATTCCCCAGGTCACGTCTATTCCCCAGGTCACGTCTATTCCGCAGGTCACGTCTATTCCCCAGGTCACGTCTATTCCCCAGGTCACGTCTATTCCCCAGGTCACGTCTATTCCCCAGGTCACGTCTATTCCCCAGGTCACGTCTATTCCCCAGGTCACGTCTATTCCAAAAGTCACGTCTATTCCCCAGGTCACGTCTATTCCCCAGGTCACGTCTATTCTGCAGGTCACGTCTATTCCCGAGGTCACGTCTATTCCGCAGGTCACGTCTATTCCGCAGGTCACGTCTATTCCGCAGGTCACGTCTATTCCCCAGGTCACGTCTATTCCGCAGGTCACGTCTATTCCGCAGGTCACGTCTATTCCCCAGGTCACGTCTATTCCGCAGGTCACGTCTATTCCGCAGATCACGTCTATTTCCCAGGTCACGTCTATTTCCCAGGTCACGTCTATTTCCCAGGTCACGTCTATTCCCCAGGTCACGTCTATTTCCCAGGTCACGTCTATTCCCCAGGTCACGTCTATTCCGCAGGTCACGTCTATTCCCCAGGTCACGTCTATTCCCCAGGTCACATCTATTCCGCAGGTCACGTCTATAAGTGATTGTTACAAGAATTGCTGACGATTAAGGAAAAAATTTGAGGTGCACCTGAGGGTTCCTCAAGGCACACCAGTGTGCACGGCACAACGGTTGGGAACCAATAGCATACACAGTGAAGACTGAATGGCTGAACCGAAGGGGGGAGTGGAACTTGGTACATTGAAATAAAAATCTGAGCATTCTCACTGAGCACAACAGAGTTCCAAATACACTGGAAAATGCATAAGGGAGTAGACAGAGGGCATATTGTCTTACCTGTTGGAGAAAGAGGATGTCCAGGAGGATCCAGAGAGAGACATGAAAGAGAAGAGAGATGGACGGTTAGCCACATGTCTGCAGGCTTGATAAGGCTACAGTTATATTAGAACGCTACGGTGCATAGCAATTTTGGAAAAAAGTATTGGTTAAAAGAGTCACATCAGATATACCCTGGCATTATGTGGCTGAGTGATTTTTTGTCCATTGTATATTTTGGTTTGCGGGATATTTAGATAAAGCCTAGAATAAAAGAAAAAGGGCTACTTATAATTAAATTGTACAAATATTTAGCTTCTATGTGGTAAATGGTACGTGTGAATATAGATTGTATAGAGGCTTGTCTCCCACATGAATCTTCTCTTTGTGTCAGACTGGGTTCAAATGCCTTCTGTTCCTTTTTTTATGTATCTGTATATGTAATAAATGTATGTGTGTATATATACAGTGTGTATGTATGCATGTACAGTTGAAGTCGGAAGTTTACATACACCTTAGCCAAATGCATTTAAACTCTGTGTTTCACAATTCCTGACATTTGATCCTAGTAAAAGTTCCCTGTCTTAGGTCAATTAGGATCACCACTTTATTTTAATAATATAATAATAATATATGCCATTTTAGCAGACGCTTTTATCCAAAGCGACTTACAGTCATGTGTGCATACATTCTACTTATGGGTGGTCCCGGGGATCGAACCCATGTGAAATGTCAGAATAATAGTAGAGAGAATCAATTATTTCAGCTTTTATTTATTTATTCACATTCCCAGTGGGTCAAAAGTTTACATACACTCAATTAGTATTTGGTAGCATTGCCTTTAAATTGTTTAACTTTGGACAAACGTTTCGGGTAGCCTTCCACAAGCTTCCCACAATAAGTGAATTTTGGTCCATTCCTCCTGACAGAGCTGGTGTAACTGAGTCAGGTTTGTAGGCCTCCTTGCTCACACACGCTTTATCAGTTCTGCTCACACATTTTCTATAGGATTGAGGTCAAGGGGTTTGTGATGGCCACTCCAATACCTTGACTTTGTTGTCCTTAAGCCATTTTGCCACAACTTTGGAAGTATGCTTGGGGTCATTGTCCATTTGAAAGACCCATTTGCGACCAAGCTTTAACTTCCCGACTGATGTCTTGAGATGTTGCTTCAATATATTTGATCTATTTTGTGAAGTGCACCAGTCCCAACTGCAGCAAAGCACCCCCACAACATGATGCTGCCACCCCCGTGCTTCAAGGTTGGGATGGTGTTCTTCAGCTTGCAAAGAACACTTTTTCCTCCAAATATAACAATGGTCATTATGGCCAAACAGTTCTATTTTTGTTTCATCAGACCAGAAGACATTTCTTCGAAAAGTATGATCTTGTCTCCATGTGCAGTTATATCGACAAACCGCAGTCTGTCTTTTTTATGGTGGTTTTGGAGCAGTGGCTTCTTCCTTGCTGAGCGTCCTTTCAGGTTATGTCGATATAGGACTTGTTTTACTGTGGATATAGAAACTTTGTACCTGTTTCCTCCAGCATCTTCTCAAGGTCCTTTGCTGTTGTTCTGGGATTGATTTGTTGGAAAAAATTACTTGTCATGCACAAAGTAGATGTCCTAACTGACTTGCCAAAACTATAGTTTGTTAACAAGAAATTTGTGGAGTGGTTGAAAAATGAGTTTTCATGACTCCAACCTAAGTGTATGTAAACTTCCATTTTAAACTACATATTCTTATACTGCTCTAGGGATATAATTATTGTTTAACCTTATTTACTATTATGTATTGATTTTTACCTTATATTTTGTCACTCTTTATACGATGTGCAATGCAGAGAACCGGAAGAAGAATCCTAATTGAATTACCTGTAATTATTGTAATGTTTGTTTATGTGTCAATTAATCCCATACGGGATGGGTTGCCAATTGGCGATTTGACACGAAAATAAAATATCATTCATTCAAAGGTGGAAAAAAAAGTTTTGGCTGTATGGCAGAATTTTGGCTATTTGGCTGACTTATTTGGGTCCGTTTTACGCAGTGGGGCCATCGTTGTAAGGAGGGCATCAATCAGAGCTTGTTGTATGGGCTCCAGTCCAGATGACTACTGTTTGGGTCTTGTTTGGGTCTGGAGGAGACTGAGTCTGTCTACCCTCTCTATATCAGTACAGAACGGACAGCTCCTGGCAGAGGATGGCCTGGACTTTCCCAGGGGGCAAATGACGTGAGCACACTCGTCTACTCTGTGCCGTGGGACCAAATCTACATATTTTCTGATTATGTGTAGACATCAATACGTAAAAATGAAATTTATATTATTTATTTATTTAACTAGGCAAGTCAGTTAAGAACAAATTATTTACAATGACAGCCTACCAAAAGGCAAAAGGCCTCCTGTGGGGATGGGGGCTGGGATTAATAAATAAATAAATATAGGACAAAACATACATCACGACAAGAGAGACAACACAACACTACATAAAGAGAGACCTAGGACAACAACATAGCAAGGCCGCAACACATGACAACACAGTATGGCAGCACAAAAACTGGGTACAAACATTATTGGGCACAGAAAACAGCACAAAGGGCAAGAAGGTAGAGACAACAATTCATCACGCAAAGCAGCCACAGCTGTCAGTAAGAGTGTCCATGACAGTCATGTGACAAGTCTGCTTTAATGTTGGTGTGGATGACCTTCATTTTCCTGCCCACGAACAAAGTGGGGACTATGGGATGACAATGAGGCAGGTTCTCCCTGATAAATAAATGTAAAAAATTAAACCTTAATTTAACCAGGCAAGTCAGTTTTGAACAAATTCTTATTTACAATGACGGCCTACCCCGGCCAAACCCGGACGACGCTGGGCCAATTGTGCACCGCTCTATGGGACTCCCAATCCCAGCAGGTTGTGATACAGCCTGGATTTGAAACTAGGGTGTCTGTAGTGACACCTCTAGCAATAAGATGCAGTGCCTCAGACCGCTACACCACTTGGGAGCCCAATCAATTTACAGTATGAGCCTAGTGACATGCATTGAGACATGCATGCACTTCCCACGAACGACTACATACTGTTATTCACATGCAGGGCATGAATCAAAAAGGCAAACCAGCTCATTGTTCATTTTGAGGAGTCAAATGGCTTGTGCCCTGCAGAACACATGACCTCTCAAACTTTCAAGGTTTGAATGTTGAATGTGATTCATATGCAGACAACTTGGAAACTAAACGAAAATGTCCTTCACTGTTATGGTTTATCACATTTTGAACGCTTTTTTAACGAGTTTCCTTCTGGCACTCTCCACCACCACCATCCAGGAGGCTACAGGCTCTGGCTAATGTCACTCAGGACCACTCTCCACCACCACCATCCAGGAGGCTACAGGCTCTGGCTAATGTCACTCAGGACCACTCTCCACCACCACCATCCAGGAGGCTACAGGCTCTGGCTAATGTCACTCAGGACCACTCTCCACCACCACCATCCAGGAGGCTGCAGGCTCTGGCTAATGTCACTCAGGACCACTCTCCACCACCACCATCCAGGAGGCTGCAGGCTCTGGCTAATGTCACTCAGGGTCACTCTCCACCACCACCATCCAGGAGGCTGCAGGCTCTGGCTAATGTCACTCAGGACCACTCTCCACCACCACCATCCAGGAGGCTGCAGGCTCTGGCTAATGTCACTCAGGGTCACTCTCCACCACCACCATCCAGGAGGCTGCAGGCTCTGGCTAATGTCACTCAGGACCACTCTCCACCACCACCATCCAGGAGGCTGCAGGCTCTGGCTAATGTCACTCAGGACCACTCTCCACCACCACCATCCAGGAGGCTGCAGGCTCTGGCTAATGTCACTCAGGACCACTCTCCACCACCACCATCCAGGAGGCTGCAGGCTCTGGCTAATGTCACTCAGGACCACTCTCCACCACCACCATCCAGGAGGCTGCAGGCTCTGGCTAATGTCACTCAGGACCACTCTCCACCACCACCATCCAGGAGGCTGCAGGCTCTGGCTAATGTCACTCAGGACCACTCTCCACCACCACCATCCAGGAGGCTGCAGGCTCTGGCTAATGTCACTCAGGACCACTCTCCACCACCACCATCCAGGAGGCTGCAGGCTCTGGCTAATGTCACTCAGGACCACTCTCCACCACCACCATCCAGGAGGCTGCAGGCTCTGGCTAATGTCACTCAGGACCACTCTCACTATCCTCATCATTACCCTCTGGGTCAGACAACGGTCATCACACTTTCCAGAAAACTGTCACCACAAAGTTGGATGCACAGAATCGTTTAGAATGTCATTGTATCCTTTAGCGTTATGATTTCCCTTCACTGGAACTAAGGGACCCGAACCATGAAAAACAGCCCCAGACCATTATTCCTCCTCCACCAAACTTTACAGTTGGCACTATGCATTCGGGCAGGCAGCGTTCTCCTGGCATCCGCAAAAGCCAGATTCAATCATCGGACTGCCAGATGGTGAAGCGTGACTCATAACTCCAGAGAACGCATTTCCACTGGTCCAGAGTCCACTCTAGCAGACGCTTGGCATTGCGCATGGTGATCTTAGGTTTGTGTGCAGCTGAACGGCAATGGAAAACCATTTCTTGAAGCTCCAGATGAACAGTTCTTGTGCTGAGGTAGATTCCAGAGGCGGTTTAGAACTCGGTAGTGAGTGCTGCATCCGAGGAAAGAGGATTTTTACGCACTACGCGCTTCAGGACTCTGCGGTCCTGTTCTGTGAGATTGTGTGGCCTACAACTTCACGGCTGAGCAGTTGTTGCTCCTAGATGTTTCCAAGTCACAATAACAGCAATTACAGTTGACCGGGGAAGCTTTAGCAGAACAGAAACTTGACAGACTGACTTGTTGGAAAAGTAGGAAAAGTAGCATCCTATGATGGTGCCACGCTGAAAGTCACTGAGCCACATCAGGCTTTTAATTCCAGTGTGCACCTAGCAAGAGGCTTTTGTTTAGTGATGTTTTTGTGGCGCACGTGATGGTAGAGTTTGCAAAAAAAATATCCCATGGATTGATGCAAATGATCATGATATCATTATGCCAGCTAGGCAGAGGCTACTTTGTAGTTAACATTTCATTGAGAAGGTTTTTAGGAAAGCCTTTCCATCTACCAGAAGATTTTGCTTGCGCTCTCCCAAACTCCTAACGGCTACACAAAAGGGTAGCTGCGTGCACCACACACACACAAAGATGGGGAATTCTTGTTGCCTCTTCAGAAAGTTTCAGGAAATACGAATCACTGATGCATTCTGTTCATATTTTATGATTAACTTTGGCAAATTAATAAATTTTTTATACATTTAGTTGATTCCCTACTAAGTTCAATAAATTTTTAATACTGTTGAATTCCATTTTATTGTCTGGATTCCATGATTCAGTCCATGTTCTCCGTACCTCAGATTTTATAGGGCCCAACTACAGTTCAGTGCACCACCACTCATACCCAGCAGATTCCGAACCCTACCATTACGCTTGTTTACACTGAGCTGCACCATGGATGGAGCTTGCACAAAATATGGTACCTCAATGCAGGGATGAGATGTTCCAAAATGGCTGCGGTGGCTAGTGCTAGCTAGGATGGGGATGAACAGGGCAGTTTTCCGGAAAAACTGGCAGTATTTCAATCTTATCAGTTTGGAAATAGGTACAATTTGGAGTGCAGTGGGACATCCCATTCATGCATTGAGGTATGTTTTCTGACCCATACTGTATCTCGCAACGGCTCCACGTTGTCCTAATCTAACCACGATTGCGTTCCGACCACAGTGCAGCTCAGTGTAAACAAGGATAATGGTAGTGTTGAAATCTGCTGGCTACACCACGCAGGTCCTCACCAATGCACACAAGCACAAACAGACCCACATCAGGAAATGTATGGAAAACCACTTGTCTCTTCCTGATGATGTTTGTGCTCCCTATTATGTTGCTTTCTTTGGTTTGTGCTTTTCCTTCTGTATAAGATGGAAGTGATTTATTGCTTTTTTACAAGTAACACATACAGTCATGATGAAACGAGCAAGGGTGTCTGGTCTGCTGTCTCTTAGAAGACAGGAGGCCCATTGAATTTCATGAATAAATGAATGAATTAAAATTCTATCTAATCATACTTCTGGATTTCCAACTCCCCTCACCAGACTGCCAAGGCATCTCTGTATCAGCCCTGCCATTTGCAAACAAACAGATACAGTATACTCTCAAGTACACACTGAGGAGGCTCACGATGCCAACGCACACTGAGGAGGCTCACGATGGCAACTCACACTGAGGAGGCTCACGATGGCAACTCACACTGAGGAGGCTCACATCTCACCTTTCGCATCCTCTCTGTGTGCGTTCTTCTTTGGAAAGCTCAGCTCATCAACATCACAATAATTGTATTTCTTATTTGTCAATGTGAGCCATGGTTGTTTCTATGGACATGATGGAAGAGAGAATATGCAGCTTTGCATCTTCAAGTGGATGGAAAATCTTCACATCAGAGGAATTTATTTAGGCTTCTGTAGGCTACTTTTTGATATAATGTTGGCTGCTTTCAAGTCAGTGAATAATTAGAAATGTTAGAGTTGTTGTCAATTAGGCTACACTCTGCAGGATTGGCAGAAAGTGGATGTTTCTGGTTTTCAGGGATACAGTATTTTCAACCTAACTTCAGTTTACCTGAAAAACAGATGTGGGAACTCCCCTCAGGCATCTTTTTACTCCTGCTACATTAGGTTAATTAGGCTCTGCCTGTTAATCTTGAACAACACACATGGTGACCACACAGCCCACCTCAAGGTTGTAGGTTACAACTAGTACAACGCCGATAAGACTTAAGTATGTACGGCCTGAGAGTCCCAGCGTTCATCTTTCAGGCGCAAAAGACCCTGTAGAGCCATCTTACCTTGCCATGTGATGGAGTAGGAGTTTCGGAGAGTGCGAGCAATGTGACAATTAAAATATTGTAGCCATACACTCAACGGAGCAGAGGTGAGACAGGTCATTTGACATTGTTCGCACATTCACATAGCAAAATTGTGTTAAATACAGTGCATTCGGAAAGTATTCAGAAGTCTTATTCTAAAAATGGATTAAGTACATTTTTATCCTCATCAATCTACACACAATACCCCATAATGCCAAAGCAAAAACAGTTAAAAATAAAAATCTTCGCAAATGTATTTAAAAATAAAAAACAGAAATACCTTATTTACATAACTATTTGCTATGAGACTCAAAATTGAGCTCAGGTGCATCCTGTTTCCATTGGCCATCCTTGAGATGTGTCTACAACTTGACTGGAGTCCACCTGTGGTAAATTCAACTTTTTAGATGATTTGGAAAGGCACACACCTGTATATATAAGGTCCCACAGTTGACAGTGCATGTCAGAGCAAAAACCAAGCCATGAGGTGGAAGGAATTGTCCGTAGAGCTCCGAGGAGGGATTGTGTGATCTGCAGAGATCCCCAAATACAGGTGTGCCAAGCTTGTAGCGTCATACCCAAGAAGATTTGAGTCTGTAATTGCTGTCAAAGTTGCTTCAACAAAGTACTGAGTAAAGGGTTTGAATACCTGTTTAAATGTGTTATTTCCCTTTTTTTTATAACCCCCCCACTTCCCCCACAAAAAAGGAATGTTTTTGCTTTGTCATTATGGGATATTGTGTGTAGATTGATGAGGGGGAAAAAAAGGGGGGGACTGCACTTTATATACAGTGTACAAAACATTAGGAACACCTTCTCTTTCCATGACAGACTGACCAGGTGAATGCTATGATCCCTTCTTGATGACACCTGTTAAATCCACTTCAATCATTGTAGATGAAGGGAGGAGACAAGTTCAATAATTATCTTTGAGACAATTGAGACATGGATTGTGTATGTGTGCCGTTCAGAGGGTAAACGGGCAAGACAACATATTTAAGTGCCTATGAATGGGGTATGGTAGTAGGTGCCAGGCGCACTGATTTGAGTGTGTCAAGAACTGCAATGCTGCTGTGTTTTTCACTCTCAACAGTTTCCTGTGTGTATCAAGTATGGTTTACCACCCAATGGACACCAGCCAGCTTGACACAACTGTGGGAAGTGTTGGAGTCAACATGGGCACGCATCCCTGTGGAACGCTTGACACCTTTTAGAGTTCATGCCCTGACGAATTTAGTCTTTTCTGAAGGCAAATAGGGGTGCAATTCAATATTAGGAAGGTGTTTTTTTCTCTCTCACCAAGCCAAGGAGTTTTTGTATGGAGGTCAATGAGAGTGTTGAATTTGGTTAACCAAAAATGTAATTGCTTATTTGCTACATGTGGCTTATTTGATCGACTAGATGTTTCGTAAGTATTCGGTTGTGATGTGTTTACTGATATAAGCAACTAGGTAGGCCTACCACAGCCACAAAGCCATAAACCTTGACTATTTCTACGATTTATCTACTGAAAATGTGATTTTAACCCTAACCTTTAACCACACTGCTAACCTTACATCTAACCTAAATTAAAACCAAAAAGCTAATTTTTGTTTTCATACAATTTTATGATATACAGACCATTTTGACTTTGTGGTTGTGGTAACTAATGGTAACCGTTGTGCCTGTTGTTCAAATCTCCCCTCTCATTGGCTAGAACGGTCGCACAGTCCCACCTGATCTTGCCTCTTCGCGACTGTCTTCAATTTTTGAAGACATTTATGTTCATTGTTAGATCAGCTACGGGAGTATCTGGCCAATATAATGGATCAGTAGTGGTTATAATAGTAGTATAAGACCTATGCTCCTCTTTACTCCTCTTTACTGTCAATGGCAGATAAAACATCTACTTGTTTAGATATTATTTACATTTATGTCCAAAAATGTCTGATTGAATCCTCTTATTTGTTATTTATTTTACAGCTAAATAATATTGATTTCTGTTATTTAGGCGGATGAATGAAAAACTGGCATTGGCCTACATGGCTTCTTCTACTTAGAGGAGGCAATCCCCCTCACTGTTCTGGTACTCCCCTTCCCCCCTCGCCCGCCACCCAAAGAAAGAAAACATCACTATATGCAAAAAAATATTACATGAAAAATAATCAATTAAGAAACAATTGAATAGTTAATGAATTTGCCTGATTGACATAAATGCTACTCACATAAGTGCCAGCCCTATACATTTTCAATATTAATAGTTCAATCTGGCACACCAGAGCATGCTGTTTTTGAATGAGGCTGGAGACCACAACATGCTCTAATTGATATGACCTTTAATTGCTCATTCAGTGGTCTAAGGATAAGGCAGAGGAAGACATCAAGCCAGTCCGCTGTGGTTTGGGGTAAAGAAACAGCAGTACTGGGAAGATTGGCCTTTCACTCTGAGGCCCCCTGGACATAATTAAAGCTGAATAACAAACTTACACAAGTAGCTAATGCCCCAGCTAGCCCTCCTAAACAGGATTGTGAAAACATTTAGGACACCAACTCAGTGCACTTAGCAAGTCCCTCAATCAGTAAGGATTTATTTCTATGCAGAGAATATAATTGGAGCCTAGACAATTATGACCAAAAAAATCTCATTTAGCCATGTATAGGCCTGCACCTCAACTGAATAGGTTTAATGACATTACGTTGTTACTCTTGGTGGTTATTGGTGAACTTTTTAATGGGCAAAAGAGACCAAAACTAAACTCTTTACATAGACAAGTTGTTCCAGCATGTTCTTTGCTTCATATGAATAGCCAGATGTACAGTGTACTACTACTTGTATCAAGTCTTATGTTACAGCAACAACTCAGCTAAAAGGCTTCACTCTTGAGTCATTACAGCAGTGTGTATGTATGCTATGCACTACCTTCTATTTGAACCAGCAGGCCTCTGGTGACGACTATTCCCAGTTGGACTACTGTTGACTGCTCTATACACCTGCAGCCAACTGGAGGGAGCTGGCTACTACCCCAGCCCAGAGTTCCCTCACTGTTCCCCTGGTCATCGGCTTTTAACGGTGTTAGGAATCTAGTCTAGACCAGAACCTCTTTGGCTTTCCTGTGGCTTGCCAGGCTCTGATTGTAGAGGCTTGGGCTGCTCTGCTCTGGGAGGGAGGGATAGAGAGAAGGAGATGGATCCTGATTGAGAGCCTGCTTTATTTAAAGGGGCTTAGATGGGGGCTTCTGGAGTAGCACATAAGTCTTCCACCTGCATGCTTGTGGTGGAGCGGCCTGGTCCTGACCCTGGTCCGGATCCTGACCTTGGTCCTGACCCTGACTCTGGCCCTGACCCTGACTCTGGCCCTGACCCTGGTCCTGGCCCTGACCCTGGTCCGGATCCTGACCTTGGTCCTGACCCTGACCCTGACTCTGGCCCTGACCCTGACTCTGGCCCTGACCCTGGTCTGGATCCTGACCTTGGTCCTGACCCTGACTCTGGCCCTGACCCTGACTCTGGCCCTGACCCTGACCTTGGTCCTGACCCTGACCTTGGTCCTGACCCTGACTCTGGTCCTGACCTTGGTCCTGACCCTGACTCTGGTCCTGACCCTGACTCTGGCCCTGACTCTGGTCCTGACCCTGGCCCTGACACTACTCCCCTCTCTGCAGCTGCAGGAGGAGTATGGCCCAGGGAGTGAAACAGCTTTCCTCACTTTGAATTGAAACACTGGCCGGAAGCTTAACTTCACTCGTCCTGTAGGGTCTGGATCGATTTGTGTTACTTACAGCAGTCAACCTAAATCTCTGGAAAGGGCACCGACAATATGTAAAAATAATAATAATAATAATGTTAACTACATTTAATTAGCTTTAATAACTGTGACTGTACAGAGGAGTCTGTATGGGTAAAATTTGAAGCAGGGCTCTGAAACATGTAAGGCTTAGTGGCCTGTGCACGGTGTTTTTTTTTAGACTGTAGGGCAAGAGCTGGTCAGAGCAAAGTTAAGTGATGGCTGGTGCCCTTACCAAACAAAGGTCCCCTGGTATGAGCAGTGTCCGCCCTTCAAACTGGCACCTGAACACGGGGGCACAGGTGAGTGGCACAGCTCCTAGCTGTATTTCATGAACTTTTCAGGCTCTTGAAACTGCCTCTATTGGCTCTTTTCAGCATTAGCACTTTAGGCTACTTCACTCCAGCAGCACTCCCCTGGTATCTCTCTCCATTCTGAGCAGCGCTCCTAAAACAATGTATTAGACTTTACTGTTGAGTGCCACTGCCACGCAAGACTCTGCCAGTGCCTAAGTTTTATATATAAATCTAAACACTTCTAAAAGTCCTCTAAATATATAATGCAGTCGAACTTGAGATCTAACTCGCCCAAAATGAAAGGGCTGCCTCCTATCCCCCTTCCCCCCTGCCCCCTATCCCCCTACTAAAAACACCCATCTCAAAAGATCAGAACAATGAGAAAGTAAGTCCGAACAATGAAGGAGCAAAACAACTTTTCTCTGTAGAGACTTTTGCATAATTATGATGCCTAGGGGCCAAATTGTTCATCTGAAATCTGTCCTCTGTTGGGGTAGGGGGGGGGGGACTAAAATAGCAGCTTCTGATTGTCACACAATTGGCTAAGGCTGCAGTGTGCAGCTGTGCTGTGGGCCTGTCTGTCTGTCATTTAGCTGATTGCTGCATGTGTGCCAGCCAACCCATCAGGTGCATCATCACAGAGGCAGGCATTAAGCAGGCCCGCTGCTATGTATGCAGTATCACAGCTACTCTCTACTCCTCCCTCATAAACAAACAGATCGTAAACAAAATATCTATGGAAAAGGATGTACCATATGATTGAACATGAATCTGTTTTTCAAAAGGTATTGTTTATTTCAGAAAGCTACTGCTATCGCACAGATGATGCCAGAGTCTCGGTTTAAAGCCTGAACTGATACAGCTGCAGATATGAATATGAATATGAATTGAAAGCCAACCTCCATTGTACGTTTGACTTCGCTTAATAGAATGAGAGAAAAGAAAAGGGGATCAGAGAAGACAGAAAAGACAGTGATTTCCAGGTCAGTCCATGCTAATTACTGGGCTACACTGTTCTACCTCTGAGGGCCATCGCCACCATCACCTCCTGCCAATACCTTCATCTTTGCTTCCCCTGCACATTAGAATATGCAAAAGCATGGCTCAGCCATCTGACACCAAGGCCTAACAGGTTTATTGTAATGTGCATACAAATCACATTTTATTTGTCACAAGTGCCCAATACAACAGGTGTAAACTTTACCGTGAAATGCTTCCTAAGGAGCCTTTTCCCAGTTAAAAAGTACAAATATTTTTCAAATAGTAACACGATAAAATAACAATAACGACAATATATACGAGGAGTACCAGTACAGAGTCAATGTGCAGGGGTATGAGGTAGTTGAGGTAATATGTACATGAAGGTAGGGGTAAAAGTGACAAGGCAATCAGGATAGATAATAAACAGAGTAGCAGCAGCGTATGTGAAAGTGTATGTGTGTGTGTGTGTGTGTGTGTGTGTGTGTGTGTGTGTGTGTGTGTGTGTGTGTGTGTGTGTGTGTGTGTGTGTGTGTGTGTGTGTGTGTGTGTGTGTGTGTGTGTGTGTGTGTGTGTGTGTGTGTGTGTGTGTGTGTGTGTGTGTGTGTGTGTGTGTGTGTGTGTGTGTGTGTGTGTGTGTGTGTATGTGTGTCAGTGTAGTATGTGGGTAGAGTCCAGTGAGTGTGCACAGATGCACAGAGCCAGTGCAAAGTGGGTCAATGCAAATATAGTCATGGTAGCCATTTGATTAACTGTTCTGCAGTCTTACTGTATGGCTTGGAGATAGAAGCTGTTCAGGAGCCTTTTGGTCCCAGACTTTTGGTCCCGCACGGCAAGCGCTCTGGTACCACTTGCCGTGCGGTAGCAGAGAGAACAGTGTATGACTTGGGTGGCTGGAATCTTTGACAATTTCTAGGACCTACATCTGACACCGCCTGGTATAGAGATCTTGGATGGCAGGGAGCTCAGCCCGTCATGTACTGGGCCATACGCACTATAGCGCCTTACAGTCTGATGCCAAGCAGTTGCCACATCAAGTGGTGATGCCGCCAGTCAAGACGCTCTCAGTGCTGCAGCTGTAGACTGTTGGAGGATCTGAGGGCCCTTGCCAAACCTTTTCAGCCTCCTGAGAGAGAAGAGGCGTTTTCCTGTCCTCTTAATGACTGTATTGGTGTGTTTGGACCATGATGGGTCCTTAGTCATGTGGACAACGAGGAACTTGAATCTCTCTCCCATCTCTAATACAGCCCCGTCGATGTGAATGGGGACGTCCTCAAGTTTCCTGTAGTCCACGATCAGCCCCTTTGTCTTGCTGATGTTGAGGGAGCAGTTGTTGTCTCTGACCTCCTGGCTATAGGCTGTCTCATTGTTGTCTCATTGTTGTCGGTGTTCAGGCCTACCACCGTTGTGTTGTCCGCAAACTTAATGATGGCGATGGAGCCGTGCGCGGGCACGCATTATTATTTAACCTTCAATAACATACAGAGGTTATTTAAGCAATAAGGCCCGAGGAGGTGTGGTAATGGCTGTATCCAGGCAGGCCGCGTTGCGTCGCGCCTAAGAACAGCCCTTGGCCGTGGTATATTGGCCATATACCACAAACCCCTGAGGTGCTTTATTGCTATTATAAACTAGTTATCAAAGTAATTAGAACAGTAAAAAGTGATGTTTTGTCATACCCGTGGTATACGGTCTGATATACCACAGCTTTCAGTCAATCAGCATTCAGGGCTAAAACCACCCAGTTTATAATAAAGGTTAAAGCCCAATATACTGGAGAGAGAAACTCCATGTAGAGAAGCTATTGATGGTTGACCCTGCTACATTTCCAATCTATCCAAAGACTTCATTCATCACAGTGAAAATGTGACACATAGAAAGATGGCTAAGTGAATTGATAAATTAGTAGTTAGGGAAAAGTGATTCTCTGAGGTTCTCTAGCATCTCATTCTCGCGGGTGTCTCCGCTCATCACAATGCTGCCTATATCACATTTACTTGATTAATCACCTCTGAAGTCTATATCACTCATCATGACACCAAATTAATTGTCCTTGATTCAATAACAAAACTCCAATTAGTTTTTATTTAGCAGATAACAGCTATATCACCCAACACATAAAACAAGCTTTTAAAGCGTTGAATAAACTCAGACTCCGTCATGTTTCTATGTCCCTTTCCATATCACCTTATAAAGACAGCATTGCTTGACTGTGTATCTGATTAGTAGCATGCCTGAAGTGAATGTGATAAAAATGGGGGCTGGTTTATCTGTTCCCGCCTCCTACGAAAGAGAAGGTGCAGATAAGGGCTGGTATCATGAGGTTCATGTGTGATGAATCACGGCTGCTGTGTTTTCGCTTTCTCTTCAGAAGTCAATATGCCTGTAACGTGAGCACAGCACTGGGCCATCCCTAGGCAGGCTCACTGGGCCCCGTCGTGAAAACAGAGGAAGAAAGAGAGGATGAGAGAGAGAGAGCAAAAGAGAGGGAGGGAGAGTAAAAGGGAGAAAGAGAGAGCTCTGTGTGTCTGAGCAAACAATGGAAGGAGGGAAACCGCCAAGGTCACCATCAGAGAGAAAGAGCATGAGGGAGAGAGAGGGAGTGATTGAGAGATGGAGAACAGAAAGGGAGAAGCTCATCAGATCCAGACAATGAGATCAGGGGTCTAGGTTCAAAGAGGAGTGTGTACAGCAACAACAATTTGTTGTTTTGTTTGTTCTTATCAAAACAGGGAAGTATAGTCCTGTAGGACAAAAACAATGAGAAGTGACCAAAGATGATCATTATAAATGTGTGGCTTACTTATGAATACGTTATACTGTAGTAAAATGTTGGACTGCAGATGTTTGAATGCATTTTTGAATAATATAACAATTGGCAGAGATAAGAGGCAGGTTTACTGTCCAAGAAGCACACATGGGAGAGCCCAAATAAAACGGATCAAATCAGAATGAACAGACTTGACTATATTTCATTTTCAAAGACATTCGAACATTACATTATCTAACATAAAACTAGAGGCTAGGGAGATATCCAGGAAGGTTGTGGAAATGAGGAAAAGTGAAGTGTGTGCTGAACATAAAGTGTACCGGGAAAAGAAAAAGAAAACGGATGTCAGAAACCGGACTGTTCCAGGAACAGTCAGGCGTGAGGCTACAGCAAACCTATTATCTGCTATTCTGTCACTTTGTCTTTTCCACTACATTCTTGGGACCAGATTCAATTTCAACACCAGATATGTCTGCCGCTTCCCAGACCATCACTGACTGACTGGCTGCTACGGCTGCACTCCCGCCCGCTCGCTAGGTCCACTGGAGTGGACATGTAAGGGTGGGTCTGCGTCCTCAGAGAGACGATGGTGCTTTTAACAGCACTTCACTCGACCTTGAAAAACACTTAGCGCCAGATTCAGAGTTGATTTCTGTGCTGTTAAGGCGTGGCTGGCATGACGATCCTCAGAAAATCTGGCCTGTAAACTGAAATAAGAAGTTTTGTTGAGTTGGCAACTGTCAAGAAAAATAACCCTCTAAACAAAAACTTTTTTAGGGAATGCAGTCTACTCAAGTATGCTTGAGTATATGATGTGGGTATTAGATATTTGTAGCGTGGAAGCTAGTCTACACCAGGCTAGATCACAATTCAGCCTTAGTGAGTTCATCATTAAAATTCCATCACGGCCAGGGCAAAGGGGAGGGAAGCAGAAGAAATGCCCGAGATCTAAGCGGAGCGAGGCCTTACATCACACACTGAGCAGCCCTGGCTCTAGCCCTGCCTTTGATCTCTTCATTTACCTGGACTACAGCTGCCTGAAAACACACCTGAAATGGACCTGTCAGCAATGCACTACCAACTTTCATCTGAAGGCTGCCTCACTCACTTCTGTCTGTCTGTGTCGGTCTACCTGCCTGTCTGCCTGTCTGCCTGCCTGTCTGTCACTCAGGGGATGGCAAATCAGTTCATGTCATATCAACTCAGACATCCAAACACAAAAACACCCCACTGCCTCTTTCATGTGTTGCCCTATCATTCCAGCTAAGTAGAGGGACAGAATCAGAGTGCTGGATCAGGATGGTCCTCAGTAGTAAACAGTCGGCAGTAGAGAGGCATGATACTGCCATACACAGCTGAGAGACATGATACTGCCATACACAGTTGAGAGACATGATACTGCCATACACAGTTGAGAGACATTATACTACCATACACAGTTGAGAGACATGATACTGCCATACACAATTGAGAGACATGATACTGCCATACACAGTTGAGAGACATGATACTGCCATACACAGTTGAGAGACATGATACTGCCATACACAATTGAGAGACATGATACTGCCATACACAGTTGAGAGACATGATACTGCCATACACAGTTGAGAGACATGATACTGCCATACACAATTGAGAGACATGATACTGCCATACACAATTGAGAGACATGATACTGCCATACACAGTTGAGAGACATGATACTGCCATACAGTTGAGAGACATGATACTGCCATACACAGTTGAGAGACATGATACTGCCATACACAGTTGAGAGACATTATACTGCCATACACAGTTGAGAGACATGATACTGCCATACACAGTTGAGAGACATGATACTGCCATACACAGTTGAGAGACATGATACTGCCATACACAGTTGAGAGACATGATACTGCCATACACAGTTGAGAGACATGATACTGCCATACACAGTTGAGAGACATGATACTGCCATACACAGTTGTTGTCCATTGTTTACTGGTGTTGTTTCACCTCTCCTCCTCTCTCCTATCTCCTCCTCTCATCTCTTCCTCTCTCTTCCTCTCTCCACCACACCTTTCTGCTCTTATAGTGCATTGTGCTGAGAGTGTGCTGTATCAGGCTCTTGCCAGAAAGGGCCTGTGTGCTCAGTATTAAAACTCCTCACAGTGGAGAATTAATTAAAGGATGTAACAGATCAAACCAGAGGACTCCTGGGCCTCTCCGCCTTCAATCAATAGCTGGGGTAATACTAGCCAGCATCAGGAGGCAAATGAGACCTGGGTCACCAGTGTACAAATATACAGAAAATATCCACTTGCTAGCAAACACTCGCACATACATTTTCACACAAAGAAAATAGAATGTGTTTTTATTGAGATCGGGCATAGTATGCACTCGAGACGAGATGGATCCAATGGCAGTATGGGCTACAGTGTATTGATGTCGATACTCTCTGCAACAATGTGTGTTTACAAGTATGTACTAGTATGGTATGTACAACAATATTAACATGTACTGTACAATGCATTTGGAAAGTATTTGTTATATTACAGCCTTATTCTAAAATGGATTAAATTAATTGTTTTCCTCATCAATCTACACACAATATCCCATGATGACAAAGCGAAAACAGGTTTTTAATTAAAAAAAACTGAAATACCTTATTTATATAAGTATTCTGACGGCAGGGTAGCTTAGTGGTTAGAGCGTTGGACTAGCAACCTGAAGGTTTCAAGTTCAAACCCCCGAGCTGACAAGGTACCTACCTATCTGTCAATCTGCCCCTGAACAGGCAGTTAACTCACTGTTCCTAGGCTGTCATTGAAAATAAGAATTTGTTCTTAACTGACTTGCCTAGTTAAATAAAGATATTTTAAAAAGACCCTTTGCTATGAGGCTGGAACGTAACAAAAGGTCTAAATCATTTCCAAATGCACTGTGTGACCTACAATAGTTGCCCTTTGTGCATTTTGTGCAACTGTTGTAGACGGTAGCCGACATGTATGACATCAATACACTCTAGTGTCTAGCCTATTGCTGCCGTGGGATCTCTCTTGACAGTGGATACAGTACACACCCAAACGCAACACAAACATGTTTCTGTGTGTCCTGTTAGGGTGCCCAATTAGCGAGGCATTTTATGACAGGACTGTGGAAGCAGCAGATGCATGGTAGTTCTGTTGTTATTGATCCAAATGTTCTGCTACTCTTATACACATGCGGGAAAACCCTCACAGCCTATACTGTACGCAGACTACACTTTGGGACTCTGATATGGGGTCAGTGTCATGGAGTAGGGAAGGATTCCTATTTTCCAGAAAGTCTACCAAGTTTCAAGACGGGGAAGAATATGTATCCAGAAGTACCCATTTAAAGTGTTTAAACCCAGATGTGGTCACAATGACAGTTCTCCCCAAATTAAAGGGGCGTTGGATAACCTTGACAGCTTGGCTGCGCCCCTATGTAAAGGTTTTAGAGTTAATGAAACTGATATTTAATAATGATAGAGTAACTATCTTTGATCACCAATGACATTGTTGTGAATTGCGAAAAAGGCTGTTCATAAATGCTGAGTGTTATCATGTTCCTCGATTGATTCAGCGCATTTCTGCAGTAGGCTATCTGGACAGAGCGCTCTCAGGAGGCACAGAGCGTACCACGAGTAGAGCATTGTCAAATCATCCAAGCTTTGTAATGGCAGTCAGACAAAAGTTGATAAGCTTGCTAGATCAGTGGTTCTCTACTGGTTTTGTGCCTGGACCCAAATTGAACCAGGATGTCCCAGTCACGACCCAATACTTGCATTGTGAAAAAATCATCACCAAAATACAAATCTGGAAAACTATTTTTAATCCTATATTGATAGTAAATGTAACAATTATATGGCAACAACATTCCCAACTCTTTCATTGTCAATAAACTCACTGGTTTGAGACCACAAAATCTACCAAAATAGTGCTGTCAATATCTCTATATTGAAAATACTGTGATTGAAGAAAAATTGGTCAGATTAAATAATAAAACATAAAACAAATGTTCATTATCATATCTGCACACTTTATACCTGGTTCAGACTGGAGTATGTGTTCATAATAAAAAATAAAAAAAAATATATATATATATATATATTATTAGTTTTTTACTTGATGTGTCACGGTCCACCGGTTGAGAATTGTTGTGCTAGATGACCTCATATATACTGTAACTCCTATATTTGACTAAATCAAGTTGATGATTAAACAGATAGCAGGTCAGCTCATGAATAACGGGGAGATGAAAGGTGCTTTGATAATGCAATCTATGGATTACAGTCAGGATTTTGGATTTCAGTGGGATGGGGACTGGATAGGAAAATAGCCTAGGCTCTAGGACAGGAGATGATCACATTTTCCTCATGCCTCTTTGAATTGTTAACAGACTTCATGTCTGTGACATAGACGCCAATATAGGCCTATAGGCCTATCAAATGTGTGACTGTCTGACGAGTCACAACGACAGCTCAAAGAGGCACGCGTTCTTTTCTAGGCTATAGTGTAGGGGTTTCCTGTAGGGTTTATTATCTGCATTCCGGTTGTGTGTGCAGTCCAGCAGTGTCAATTATGCATGTGTTTTGAATTTATTGTGACTTTGTGTGAAGTAAATACTGTAGGCTAAAGGCTTCCATGAGACAACCTATTTGGATAATGTGCTATTTTACATTTCAGGAATTTTGGGGTAATTTCCAGAGTCTTGTCATTTAATTTTTTCGTGAAATATAAAGTGTTCCCGGGACAGTCCCGGGATCCCAGTTACCCATGTTAATCCCTACTATGGAGTGTCTAATTAATGGTGATATAATCTGAAACAGTTTAAAGTTGCTGAGGACGGCTGATCCCCTCTGATGTGCTTGTTCTTCTCTGAAGTCCAGGATTATGGTCCCGCTGTGCTGACTGTAATTGCAAAGCTGTTGCTCCTGTGTCACAATTAGAGGAGGAAACAGCCCTCATCACGTCCACATTCATAATCTCTGTCAGGCCCTATTTACCCCCAGTTCTCCATTTGGATTTCCTTCCTTTTGAAATGATGCCAAGACTGTATCGTAAAAAACTATAGCCGCTCCTAATCCCTGAATCAATCAGCTGCTGCTGGAAGCCCAGCTAAGAAGGCTGTTAATGAGGGCTCACATGACCAATCAGTGACATGGCAACAGCTTTGTGGATTCCATCCTGGTATACAACTACAGGTAAACAAAGACGAGAGAGAATAAACTAGAGGAGATATATTTTTGTTTAGGCCTAAAGGCCTGTTCTGAGGAGTGTATGGACTTAAATGGACTAGTTAAGATACGTACATTTCCTCAAGTCACAGCAGTAAGCCTTTAAGTCATCACCGGGCTATAGGTTTGTTACATGCTCCAGGGAGACGGTCACCTCTGATCGCCGAGAGAGAGGCTTCTATCCTCAGCCACCACTGGCCTGAGTGACAACCCTCTCATTGATTCTATTATCTGCTGGGTAAGCGGAGGACACAGGGTGACCTCAAGAGCAAAGTCATTTGTAGAGCGGGTTTGAAAAAGGTGGTCCTCTGTGAGTTATTAGAACCTTATGGTCACACTAAGAATGCCACTGGTAGAGACAAGCTGAATACTGAGCTAGTGTCTTGACTAACAAGCATCTTCCTCTACACGTCTCTCGGGGAAGACTTCTAACCAGTCAATTTCCGAAGGTGTCTCTACAGCGGGAAGCGAGAGAGACACATCATATTTATCAGAAGAACAGAGGAGCCATGTGGCAAAAAAGAAAGGGAGACAATTTAAGCAGTTGTCTTTGATAAACCAGTGTTTTTGAAGCATAGCCCGTTTAGCTTCAACAGGACAAGAGGAAATAGGAATGGGAAAGAGTCTCACGACGGTGCACCACATCAATGCCCACCGCCGGTACCTGGATGCCTCGCAAACAGAGAAGAAGACTCTAAAACCGTGCCCCTCCTTCCTTTAAACTTTCACTCCTTGATCTTCTCCTTCCCGAATGTAAAGACTGTTACCGCCTGCACCACTGAGAGTTCAACCACACACCTCCCTCGATCCCAACTCCCCACCTCAATATCTCCTCTGTCTCTCAGCAAACTTTAGAAAAAAGGGAAGGGAAACTTTTTCAAGCCAGAAGACAGTCATCTCTGAAAGCCTTGTTCACGTTGCAGGGCCGACCGACACCTGACCGCTTTCCTTCTGCCTGTTTACCCACTGCTCTGCTGTTGCTCCATATTGATCTGCACTGTCTCTCCTGCTAAAGGCAAAGAGGATACTGTTTGTTTCTACAGAGTAGTTCTTTGACCTCAGCCAATTAACAGTAAAGAAGAGGAGTAGAGGAGGAAGGGACTATATGAGACCCAGGGTACCACTGAGTTCCAGGAAGAGTCTTTGCTGACCGACTGTCTCAATCTCTCCTCCCTCCTCAGAACTGCCGTCTTAAATGGCTCTGTCTTTTTCCCTTTAGTTCCCCTTAATACACAAGGCCTTGGTTGTTCGAAATGGCTTCTGTCTTGTCACTTCCATTTGGTTTCTGTTGTCCCTTAGCATCAGATGGAGTCTTTTTACAGGACGTAAAACCATTAGTAAATTAAATGCGCATTCTGTAATTCTAGGAATAATATATGTAATATATAATATATAATAACAGTTTATAAAAGGCAAATACCAGCCTTCTAAATGTAATTTATTCAATATTAGAGAACTTAGATTGTGCATTTGCTTGTACAGAGATTTCCTGAAATTCTATTACCTCAAACATGGATGGATTAGGTATGCAAAAGAGACTCCCATATCTAGAGATATAGAGACAATGTATTTTTGTATTTCTTCTGTTTGTTCAGATTGACAGTGTTTTAACCAATCAGGACCTTAAATTGAACTGTTTTTCCATTCATTCTACTCCTCAAACAAGTACTTCAGGAGGTTGCGGTAGGAGAAAAGTTTGTACAAAGGAGTCTGGGCATCAATGAAATAGTGTTGGATTGAGAAAACAAAGTGTTTGTTTCCTATTTGAAGACAAAAGCATGGCAGCACAAGGCATTTTAAGAGATAAAAATGGCATTTCCCTGGGATGGGCAATTGGTACAACAAAATGTCCAATGGTTTACTCTGTCTTTCATAAACTAAGCTAGCCTGTTTAACTGTTTGTAATTTGGTCAAATTATTTGTGAGACTCATCGACTCTTACTTCATACGGTTAGCTTAGCTTACTTAGAATGTGCTATCCAGTAGTAAATGTCTTGGGAGGGCTGTGCCATCCTCCCACTAATAAGAGAAACACACTAGAGTGGGTTCACAGGACTCAGACAACTGGGACATAGACTGTGCGACAGAGCAGTTACAGCTCTCTTCTCCTCTCCCCTCCTCTCCTCCTAGTTCCAAGTTTCCAGTTCTATTAGTGGTATGTGCAGGATACACATGGTACACACTGTCCAACTAAACGCTGACTTGCAGGTTCCTTCTGGACAATGCAACAACAATAAGAAATAATCTAATCTAATAATACAAAAATAAATGGCTCAGTAGAATAAAACAATAATACAGGGAATCCTCCTCTCCTCTCCTCTCCTCTCCTCTCCTCTCCTCTCCTCTCCTCTCCTCTCCTCTCCTCTCCTCTCCTCTCCTCTCCTCTCCTCTCCTCTCCTCTCCTCTCCTCTCCTCTCCTCTCCTCTCCTCTCCTCTCCTCTCCTCTCCTCTCCTCTCCTCTCCTCTCCTCTCCTGTCCCGTGAGGACTGAAACTGTTAACACAGCAATGGCTCCAGCTCTGCTGAGTGGCACTACAGAGAGGGTGGGGAGATTCACCTCTCTCTACCCTCCGATTTCCCTCATCTGGCAAAAAAGGTTTCTCTTGTCTCTTGGTCCTTTAGTGTAACGTACATCAGGATCTTAGGAATTCAATTACTGATCCTCTTTAGCCGTGCCCTAATCCTCCAATTCCATCCATGTGCTGTGTGCCAGCAGCATATACCTCACACCCACACTTCTTCTGACAACCAGCCTCACACCCACACCTCTCCTGACAACTAGCCTCACACCGCACCTCCCCTGACAACCAGCCTCACATCCACGTCTCTCCTGACAACTAGCCTCACACCGCACCTCTCCTGACAACCAGGTAGTAGCATATGGATCTAGTGTCTATGCAGGCCACCAGGCCACTTAAACCACATGGCCTACACATAAGGGGATACACATAGTTGCCTCAGCAGTCCAATGGGATCTACTGTTCTCTGATTGGCACATTGTCTCTATGATATTCCACTGAGATACTGTATCTAGACTTACAAGGAGCTTTACATCTCACCATGACGACATGCTTGTTTCCTTTCCTCTATTTGCACCTGGGTGGTTAATTATAAAAGTTGGCAGGGGGGCGTTTATACCATCGCACCAGGAAGTTGTGTTGTTTTCACCGTGATGTGTGTCAGAGAGACGGATGGGAGTGTCCATGAGCAGAGACAGTGTCCATGGGTAGTCACCAACCTTTGACAAACATGAGGTTGTGTGTAATTAACAAGAGTTTACTCTCCTGTCCTCTCCCTCTATCCTGTCCGTCAATCTACCAGGCTCCCAAATTCTGACGGACCTGTCAGGAATTGCGCTGTGGCCCCCGATGCTATTAACTCCAGTCAACAGAGCGATGATCTGCACTCACTGCCTGCCTGTCTTCTGATAGGTCAGGATATGTCCCCCCCACCTGCCTCTCCTCCCTCAGTTCATTTATTTGGGAGATAAGCAGGTGGACTAGGGGAGAAGAGGACCTGGGAGTGAGCTTTACTGTCACACCTGCCTGGCACACTGAATGACAATGCTAATAGCCAGTCTCATTAACCTCTCTACACGCCAAGCCTTTATCTGCACCAGAAAAGACTGCTTGTTTGCTTGTTAGATGATAATATTTACCCCTGGCTTCACCGCCCCACCCAGACATGACAAATATATTTGTGCATTTTGAAAAGGCTTTGGATGGCTCTGTGATTCAAGCAAAGTCAAGGGAAGAGACTGACTATAGGGGAGGCAGCGTATTTTGTCTCTGCGGCGTCAACCTGCGACATAAAGGACCTCGGGGTTCTGGTTTCTAACAATGCAACTTCCTATAGACCTTTACAAAAGCTTTGTCAAACATACAGTATGTCTTGAATCATCGTGCATTGAATTTCTTGAATATTCTCACTGTTTATTTATCATTCATATTTGCCTTAAATTCTCTATTGAAAATAACTCCACTGTAGTGTTAATAGAGGTGTCCTGTGGTGAGTTGTGCTCAGTACTGGGGTGTCAGGTGCTAGACTGAGAGATATCACTTTAATAGGAGAGGTACTGATCCTGCCAGACGTTTTGGTGCCAGAATTTAGCATCAATGTTTCTCTGTTTTCTGCTGCGCAATCACAAAATGATATTAGGGGACAGCAGGTGATCCATAAAATCAGCGTTTTCAAGCCTTGTAAATGATTCCTTTAGAAGTCAAATGAACAATGGGGATAAAAGCCTGTACTGTGCAGGGTGTGAGAGACTTTGTCCCACAGTAATCTACATTAGAGACTTTGCCCCACAGTGATCTACATTAGAGACTTTGCCCCACAGTGATGTACATTAGAGACTTTGCCCCACAGTGATCTACATTAGAGACTTTGCCCCACAGTGATCTACATTAGAGACTTTGCCCCACAGTAATCTACATTAGAGACTTTGCCCCACAGTAATCTACATTAGAGACTTTGCCCCACAGTGATGTACATTAGAGACTTTGCCCCACAGTGATGTACATTAGAGACTTTGCCCCACAGTGATCTACATTAGAGACTTTGCCCCACAGTAATCTACATTAGAGACTTTGCCCCACAGTGATCTACATTAGAGACTTTGCTCCACAGTAATCTGTCCACATGTGTCCCTCCTTCATCACAGCTTCATCACACCTTTTATGGTTTGATGTAGGGTGTTCTGGACCTGTTAGTTGTTAAGCACCCCTAGTGGCAGTTTAAGTTCAGCAGTCTAGAGTTTACCTGTTTTTTGTCATGTGACAGGAAGCAGTTTCTGATGTGAAGCAATGTGTAAGATGTGCAAGTGTGACAGAGTAGTTACAATCCGTCAACATCCTTCTTTATAAGCATTTTATGACACAATGTCTGTAAGTACATTTGTTAATTAACACAAGATAAATGTTTATCACATATCATTTTCATGTTTCTGTAAAATATGAATAATTGAGTTAGCTGTTAGCTACTTTGCATTAGGTTCGATGCTATTTCTCCCTAGGGATATCTAGTTGAGTAATATTAAGCACACAGTTGCATTCTAGTATCGTTATTTTAAATTTGACTCTAGATTGAGTACTCTTATTCCGTATTTCATACATTTAGTGCAGTTATTGTGGAAGACGTTCTGTGCTCTATACTACATAACTGAAAACATGTATTTTTGTGTTTGCGACAGTTTCACACTGTGATTCAAGTAAACTTCCAAAACGGCACCCTGCTTCCCACAGAGTTATTTGAATGAGTGTTTAGCTAACTGGATAGCTGGATAAGGGCTACTGAACATTTTGCGAGTCCAGTATATAGGGAATGAATGCAGCATCCAGCATAATTTAGCCATGTTCTTTACATCTGACATCATTAGAATTGTATCATTTGAAAACTACCAGTATTTGATCATTGTTTCTTCCATTTAAAACATGAGGCAGATGGGCAAAAACCTTTATGTTACGACATTTCAAACATGGTCAGAATATATTGTTTTGTATCAGTGGCCATTATGTATTACTGGGCATAACGTGACAAAGGGCTACATCCCAGCCAGCTAGTTATAATAATTGTCACATTTAAAAATAAATATTCCCGACTCTGAAAAGATGTGGTTACTGGGTTTAAAGTGTATGCCCATATTTTGCCTGTATTATCCAGAGAACAGACATCATACTGTATTTTGTCTTTGGCTGGAGAGGACTTAATGAGTGGCAAGCCTGCCAGCTCCTCCCCACGTAAGAGACGAGAAGAAGGGAGATTAGCTCAGCTACCCATCCATGACCTTGATATTACGATGAAGAAGATGGATAAGAGCTTTCCTTTCCTCTCCACCTGCCTAAAGCCTGCAAGCCTGTTTGAGTAGCCACACAGCAGCAATTCTAAACAGATTCTTATTTTTCTCAGCTTTCCTGAGCCTTTCCCGAAATCAATTAATGGTGCCACATTCCTAGCAATATGAAACTAATGTTGGCTATATTCTAGTTTCTATAGAGGGAGATCCTGCTCATGTAATTGAGAAGAGCCTGCGTTAGACTGTGGCTGTAGCGTTAGACTGTGGCTGTAGCATTAGACTGTGGCTGTAGCGTTAGACTGTGGTTGTAGCGTTAGACTGTGGCTGTAGCGTTAGACTGTGGCTGTAGCGTTAAGACTCTAGCTGTAGCGTTAGACTGTGGCTGTAGCGTTAGACTGCGGCTGTAGCGTTAGACTGGGGCTGTAGCGTTAGACTGTGGCTGTGTGGCTGTAGCGTTAGACTGTGGCTAGCGTTAGACTGTGGCTGTAGCGTTAGACTGTGGCTGTGTGGCTGTAGCGTTAGACTGTGGCTGTAGCGTTAGACTGTGGCTGTAGCGTTAGACTGTGGCTGTAGCGTTAGACTGTGGTTGTAGCGTTAGACTGTGGCTGTAGCGTTAGACTGTGGCTGTAGCATTAGACTGTGGTTGTAGCGTTAGACTGTGGCTCTAGCGTTAGACTGTGGCTGTATTAGTGTACGACACATACCGCAGAATACTTTTCATTTGTCTGGGGGGGTCAAACAAGCCTGTGATAGTATAAGGGGATCAACAACAGAGCACAGACACACTATGACCGCCATTTGTGTATACTAAAATTCACCTTAATGGCTTTCACTGTGGCTTTGTGGCTATGTGGCTTTGCACAGGAGCAGAAAGTAAAATATGCTCCAATCAAATTCACTCTCACTCAAAGTAATAGAAGTAATGAGAAGTAATGAGTGAGGGAGAGGAGAGGTGTCTTCCCGAGTCACCAGTTACCAGACACTGATTAAATATGCAACACAGAGCTCAGGAATCCAGCAACCGCTAAACTCAAATCAGATGGTTCATTTATGGTTAACTTGTGGTTGGTGAAAGTTCCTTTTTACACCACATCCCAAACTGGTTGTTGTGTAAATTGCCAACAACACCACTACTGCCATGGCTTTTTTCCATTACGATGTCTTTATTTAGGTCAGGGAACAGCAAGAGGGAAGAGCCTCCTGGATATCAGCAGTGTTGCTATTACAGGAAGAGAAGCTCTACTTTAACTCTTATTATCCTCTCTTGCTCTTTTCATGTTCTCTCCAAGAACTGTTCAGAGCTAAAACTGTCATGTTCTGTCCTGTGCTGAACTTCTGTATAGTGTGAATGATCTGCTATGCTTTGCAGAGAGGTGGGACAAAAGAGGAGCAGAACCAACCAATCAACACACAAAATCTGTGATTTTAGTCCCTCCCCTTGGCCTCTGGTTGGCCTTGTATACAGTTGACAGATGAATAATGGATGGTTCTAAAATAGTCCAGGTATGTGCTTGCATCACTGTGGCGATTCCCTGTCATTTCAGCTCTGGTTGGCTATTCCTCCCAGATTAAAAGAGCGGCAGGTGAACTAGCGGTTAAGAGCATTGGTCCAGTAACTGAAAGGTTGCTGATATGAATCCGCAAGCTGACTAGGTGAAAAATCTGTCGACATGCCCTTGAGCAAGGCACTTAACCCTAATTGCTACTGTAAGATGCTTTGGAGAAGAGCGTTTGCTAAATGACTAAAATGTAAATTGCATGAGTACTGCCCTCCTCTCATTACTGAATCTCACTAAAAGCACTAAGAGTAGAACACTGTACCATGATGACATGAGTGGCTGAGGAGAAATGCTGAGGATAAATGCTGAGGAGAAATTCTGAGGAGAAATGCTGAGGTGAAATGCTGAGGAGAAATGCTGAGAAGGCACACATTCCTTTACTGGAATACACTTGTGTTTTTTTTTTAAAGATTACATTAGAGTCTAATGAGTTAAAAAAAAATCTATTATAGTATGGCTGTTATGGAGCTGGTAGTGGATGGATGATGTGGTAGTGGGTGGATGATGTGGTAGTGGGTGGATGATGTGGTTGTGAGTGGATGATGTGGTTGTGGTTGGATGATGTGGTAGTGGGTGGATGATGTGGTTGTGGGTGGATGAACTTGAAATATTTCCTGTATAGTAAGTATGTAGTTCTACTCCAGTGTACTGTATAGTTCTCCCGCATAGCACAGTAACTACTCTAGTGTACTGTAAGGTTATTGCAGGGACATACTGATTAGGCACCTCTCTGTTCCATGTCGATTTCAGGGTTCTGAATCGAAACTGAACTGAAAAACAGGCATTTCAGAGACAGATATTTTTCACACATAACTATGCGAAGTAGCATGTTTTTGGGGGAGGCTGTGCTGACTCTGTCCCCTAGGAGACCCTGTGTTATAAGCCCCTGGATTTGGCTAATAAAGCTCAAAATGCCCTTTTGACCAAAAAATGAACTGATCTCATTTCCAGAGAAAGAAAGAGGATTCATATGCAGACATAAATACACTCAGGGATAAAAAAAAAGAAAGGAAAAAGGACATGTGGGAAGAAAGAAAGAGAGAGAAAAAAATGGAGCGAAAGGAAAGGGAGAGGTAGTGTAGAAGGAGAAATGGGGAGGGCAGTGTAGATGGTAGAAGGGAGGTGGTGATGGAGGTTGTTGTGTGCCAAAGTTAGTCACTTATCCGTGCAGAAACAGTTGTTTTTGATCACAGCAAATCTCGGGCTTAGAGCATAAAGACATTAATCGGGGTGAGTGCCATAAACAAAAATGAATCTGGGTGAGTGCCATAAACAAAAATGAATCTGGGTGAGTGCCATGCAGGGTGTTTCAACTTCCTGTGTGTTGCCACTACATTGACTGGAACAGGAACAGGAAACAGGGTGGAGGCAGACATATGGATGGTGGTTAGGGAAGACTTGTTAACACAACTCTACCAAACCATTACAGAGAGAGAAGAGACAGCAGACCGGACTATATGTGGGGGGAAATATCAGACAGTAAAATATGATACAGCTAAAATATTCCCAGCCAAGCGAGATGTTAAGTGTCAAATTGGATCAATATCTCCTGATAACTCTGTTATGTACAGTGCAGCACTTAATGTACTGTAAATGGTACTGTACGTATTCACTTATACATAATGAAATGCAACACAGAGAGAGAGAGAGAGAGAGAGAGAGAGAGCGAGAGGGGAGAGGCAGAGGGAGAGAGTGAGTGAGTGAGTGAGTGAGTGAGTGAGTGAGTGAGTGAGTGAGTGAGTGAGTGAGTGAGTGAGTGCAGCTGTTCAAGATATCTTTAGGAAGTCAGGAGAACTTGATCATCTGGCAGTCATCACCTTTCTTTCTAACTATTAAACACATGTAATTAATTAAAGCTATTTTGAAAACAGACAATTACAAAAACAATATGTTGAGTATGAGCTTCTGTCATTGTTTAGATTTGAATACCATGATTTGCAATGACAAATATACACTTATTTTCCAGCCAAACTTTCACAGTGGGAACCATGAAAAAGTTAAGGGTAATGAATTAGCTTAATGATTTCACAGCAATATTGCTCTGAGACAGTCAAAGCTGGAGGAAATGACTGTTCCAAAATGAGCGCCCAAAAATGATCTCTAAAAAAAGAGTGCTGCCGTCACTTATACGAACACCATCAGCATCCCGTCCTCTGCTGTTCCTCATTATTCAGTGAAGTGCCCCCCTGGCCTGTTCTGTTTGGGATGGGTATCACTGTCTGTCTGGCCTCTCCCTGCACCCTCTCCTGTGACTGCTGTCTGGAGCCTGAGAGACTCACATGCTAGGCTAACAAGCACAGAGCCCAGTGGGGAAGCTAACGCTCGCCACCTCCCCCCTCTCTCTCTCTCACCATCCAGAGGATCATGGAGCGTGTAGGAGAAGATACATTGTATCGGAGGGTTCAGTTGGGTGGGCTCTATACAAGAATAGAAAGGGTTGAAGCAAGAGTGAAGGAAACTCAACACATGCACCCACACCCCACAAGGGGTTAAGGCGTGGAGGGCACAGGAGTCATCCCAGCGGTATAGTTCAGTATAGAAGCTGATTAATGCACAACTCTAACCTTGACGAGCCCCATTCCATCCTCTGTCAACGAGCACGTCTTTGCCTCAGTGCAACAACGCAGAATGTAAAAAGGTATCTTGCTCGCTTGAACGAGATCTATTGACATGAGGGTTAGAGATAAAGGTGGAGGGAGGCAGGCATAAAAAGCTGCCACATTACTTGACATAACTCCCATGGCAGTGTGGCGTACTGCTGTGACTTTGGCTTTTGTCCCCTCATTTGAATGCATTAGTAAACCTCCTAAATACAAAAACGCACCTCGATAAATAAGCCCTCTGTGTTTCAGGCCGTGCCAACGAGCTCTGATCTGGGCCTTTTAGCCCACTCTGTGTGATTAACAGACTCGAGCAACGCTTTGGCTGGAATAAATTAGAAAGTCCACAGGATATCTGAGCCAGAGGGGTGGGGGGGGGGAGTACACTGCTGATACGTCTCTGTGTTGGGAATCTCTAAAGGCCCCAGTAATTCCATTTCTAAAAGTTTCCTTTTTTATGCTAAAACAAAGGAAATTAGATAAAGCATAACGAACCTTAGAAATGAAATGTAGCTGTCACAAAGAAGCCGAACGCAAAGTCCCTAAATGTAAATAAATATATTAGTAGAAAAACACCATTCACATTCAGACACAATACAACAACAAAGCGAGCGCCGTTACGCAAACACAAAGCATTGTCTCCCTGATGTTTCTGGTTCTCTGTTTGTTTCCTCCTGTTCATTAACTTCTTTAGGCCTCGTGATGAAAGCTAAGTGGGGCTGAGCACCAGCAATCACACCTGGGGATTATAAACTCTACCTCTTTGACCACTTGGGAAACCAGTCGCTCAGTCACTCATGACCGCGGCTGACCAGGGGTGCAGGGTTGAAATGGAGCTGAAGTAAGCAGAATGAGTTCTGTCACAATAAGGAGACCAATCACATATAAAGTGGTGATGACATCAGGGAATACCGGCCTTTACCTCCAATAAAACAGTAATCGCTGTTTCTATGGACATGAAATATGATACTATAGTAAGGTATAGTATAGTACAGTACAGTATAGTGCATAGTAATAGTAGGTCACACTTTATTTGGATAGTCCGGATAGTCACACTATCAACAAAATATCTGTTGATAAGCAACTGCTTGCTGAGGTTACGGTTAAGGTTAGGTTTAGAATAAGGGCAAGGATAAGGGTTACATTTAGGATAAGGGTTAAGTTTAGGATTAGGACAAGGGTTAAGGTAAGGGTTAAATTTAGGATTAGGGTTAAGGTAAGGGTTAAGTTTAGGATTAGGATAAGGGTTAAGGTAAGGGTTAAATTTAGGATTAGGATAAGGGTTAAGGTAAGGGCTAAGTTTAGGATTAGGATAAGGATAAGGGTTAATGTAAGGGTTAAGTTTAGGATTAGGATAAGGGTTAAGGTGAGGGTTAAGTTTAGGATGAGGATAAGGGTTAAGGTGAGGGTTAAGGTAAGGGTTAGGATAAGGGTTAATGTGAGGGTTAAGGTGAGGGTTAAGTTTAGGATTAGGATAAGGGTTTTAGTTTAGGATTAGGACAAGGGTTAAGTTTAGGATTAGGATAAGGGTTAATGTAAGGGTTAAGTTTAGGATTAGGACAAGGGTTAAGGTAAGGGTTAAGTTTAGGATTAGGATAAGGGTTAAGGTAAGGGTTAGGATAAGGGTTAAGGTAAGGGTTAAATTTAGGATTAGGACAAGGGTTAAGGTAAGGGTTAAGTTTAGGATTAGGATAAGGGTTAAGGTGAGTGATATGGCTAGAGTTAGTAGGGTTAGTAGACAGTACAACTAACTACTGATAGTATGTAGATAGTATGTAGAGCATCTACAGATGGACTATCCAAATAAAGTGTTACCATAGTATACTGCAGCACAGCACTGTATAATAGTTACAGCAGTACAATAGTGTATAATGCAGGAAGGTGGCGTGTAAAGTCCTGTAGTGTGATGCTGGAATACAATAGTGTACAGTACAGAGAGACAGAATAATGCAGTGTGTAGTGTGATGCAGTCATAGTTTAAATAGATAATAGACTGTAATTAATCTGCGCTGTGTGCGGTTTTCCTCGAAAGATTCCTGCAGTTATGACTATTTCATAAGGGGCTTCATGTATAATGGAGGCAAGCGGGAGGGGAAGAATGTAAATGAAAGCGAGTCAAGCTTGTTAGAAGGCCAGTTTGACTGTTTACATGCCCAGCTTGTCCCAGGTAGATCCTAGTTAACTATTCATGGAGGAACTTTCTCTTTTTTTGGACCAGCATAGGGCACAAAATGCATCTAGAGCCATTAGGTAGGTACGCATGCAGCCGGCCCACTCACTCAAACCCCTTTTAGGGTGTCTGCTTGTCCTCTCGTCCTCTTTCTCTTCCTACAGAGGACCTCCAGGTCAAGGTCCCTCCTGCATTCTGCCACTGTCTCGGAACACTGAGCATTCAGGCCAAAACTCTCCACCAGTATCCGAGCACTACTACAAGTGCCCCAACAACCAGGTGTTTCAAAGAAGAACGGGATATTTAAGCGAGACCTATTCAGTTGAATTAAGAGCAGAATTGAACAGAAACTGTTTTACAACTTCTACCTCGAAGCATATAGTCTATGGGTTTAACTGTGCTCTGACAAATCAATGTATCATTTAAAGAGGCTTTAACTGCTATCATAATACAATGGCTATTGGCTATAGAGGCCTGTGTACACCACGGTGTTCTGTATAAGTAGCCAGCCAGGTAGCCATCAGGGAGCTGGGTCGTGTCTGTGTTCTCAGCAGAGTACATCACACCAGAACAGAGAGGAACATGGATGGAGGAATGAGAGGAGGAGGATAGCACATAGGCTGTGATGAGTGAGGGGAGGGGGTCGTGTGTGTGTGTGTGTCGTGGCAGGGTGGGGGTGGGGGGTCGTAGGGCTCCACAGTCGACGAGGTTAATGACTTCTGGGAGAGAAGAGGCCACTGTGCGTCTGTCTGTCTGAAGGAGCAGGGTCTGGGTAGAGATCTCCTCTCACTGTGTCCGATGGATAATGGGCATAAATACAGGAATAAAATGTAACATGCATATTAAACCACAAGGCCTGGCCTCAGCTCGGCAAATACAGTGTGCATTAAAGAATGCAGGAATGTGCAGAGAAAAGGAAAGCGATGGAGGGAGGAGGCCATAAAGAGAGGAGAGAGGAAAGCCCGGGCTGCTTACCAGCCCTCCCACCCCCAGCTGAGAGATAAAGATGACTGATTCCCTCTCCACTTCCAGCCCAATTCTTTTAGTGCCGAGAGGAGGGAAGAGTGGGAGTTAAGAAGCAGGAGAGAGAATTCAGCATGAAGCTACTCTCTCTCTGTCCCCACTAAGTTCATCTCAGTTGAATTCAGGCGTATAGAGCTTTTTAATTGTGACTCGTGGCAGACAAACATCACAACACAGTCCCAAGGCTGGCGGCTGACGTGTTCAGCAGTGTTCCACATGGAACACAGTGGAATGTTCAAACGCTGAATAATTAGCATGATAATCATCTTCTCTTTCACGAGGGGGTCTCAAAATGCACACCTGACATCTGGTACTCATGGCTCCTCTCACGATCTACATAATTACATTTCTACCACATTTCCATGCATATGTTATGTTTCAAAAAAAGGTTTGAATGTTGCATTTCCTGGTGGAGTGACGCCTTGTTTACCCTTTTGCCCTATAGGTGTACATATGGGGCTGGTGGGGCTTCCTAAGCTGTCTGTGTGTGGGACCATGTGATTTATTATAAGCAGGACTTTGTGGAGAGAGAGAGCTACAGTAGCAGAGCTAATGATGCACAATGTTTCTCTGGGAGGTACCACAGTTAAAGCGCAGCCGGCAAATCAATGATTGGCTTGTCAACACAATGCACAGTAACCCCTTTTTGTTTTTCTACTACTTTGGCATTTAATTTGAGTTAACAAGTTTGTAATGGTGAGAAGTGATTAGGGTGGTGGAGTTGGCAGGCAGATACAAGAAAGAGAGGCTGATTTAGCCTTATATGTCTGGGTGTGAAGACCCCCTCCCCCTCTCTGAGACCCACTCAAAATGTTCACAGCTCTGTGAAGCGTCCTGGCCTGTGTGTGAGGGTACCGACGCCAACCACAGTGCCCACCCCTCCCAATCACACTCTGCTAGGGCACAAGTCCATCCATCCACTCCAGCCACAGTCCAGCCACAGCTTTACTGGCAGTCAGATTCAACTCTGTAGCGTTAATATTTCTATCACCTAGGGAAACAGGCCTTTAACTGTGATCGGATGGCCACTCATACCTCTGCATGACAGCGTAATGCAGCCTTTATGACAGGCCACCTCAAGGTAAATGTTATCCGTAAGAGTATCATCGGATTTGGCGTTCCATTGGGGTGACCCGTTATTAATGTGTCACAATACAGGACAATGTTAGCTACAGGCCCGCCCCCAAAGAGATCCTATTAAATTAGTATTCTAATTCCAAATTCTATGCCCTCACCAGTCACCACAGCACACTGCTGCTAGCCCCTCCCCTCTCTCATTATCGGGCTAAGTGGAATTAAGAGCTTTTCTATTGGGATTTTGCATGGTGAGGAGTTGCCCTTTTAAAAAACCTAAGGGAGATTTTAACATGCCATTACCCTTTGACAACAGGCTGGTATTAGAGGTAGAAGTGTTCTGGGGGATTTAGTCCTGATTCCAGACTGTGAGAGGAGAGGAAAGCCAAGCTCCTCTCCCCGGGTCTCTGGGAGGAGAGATGGAAAGCTGGAGAGGGGGCACTGTGCTCAGCTACGCTCAGGGCAGCAGGGGTGGGAGGCCCCAGCCTGGGCCCTGTCGACCGCGGTCTGCCAGAGACAGCAGGAGACCCATTTATTCCCGGTGACCTTAAATAAAACGACGGCTACCCCTGTGGGCCCCACCTGAAGCCAGAATCAAATGGCTGTACTCTGTGCTCCCTCTATCCCACTGCTAGGAGAAATGAGCTTTATCTGTGGGGAAACTGCGGGCCATGTGAATAATGCCCCTGCTTCCCTGCCTGCATAACCCCGCTAACTCTGTAGGAGAGTTAATTGGCAAAGCTGTCGCTTTTTAATTGCTGCCATTTGGAATGGAAGGAAGGTGCCCCAACAAATGTTGAGACACTTGGGATAACTTTGGGAAGTTTCCAGTGATGCACATCACTATATAACACTTTGAGATTGGAGACAATGGAACACACGGACACACAGACAAAGTCACACACACACACACACACACACACACACACACACACACACACACACACACACACACACACACACACACACACACACACACACACACACACACACACACACACACACACACACACACACACACACACACACACACACACACACACACACACACACACACACACACACGTTCCCCAAGGTGACATGAGCTTTTCGACAAAGATGTTAGATAATTACTGCAACCGAGACGATATTACTACCAAATTATGCACTCCCATTTTATTAAGTTGGGAAAGTGGAGTGCTAAGTGATGACAAGCCAGAGCGGTGAGTATATGTGGCATTAATCCCACAGTGTCTGGCAGGACTCTCATTCCAAGACTCAACAGAGGGCTTACCGGATGCGTTACGTGACGTTAAACCATGTAACAAAAGCTTAGATATTTGAATTGAATTGGGAGTTTGTTTAGCTTGCATGACAAGCATCAGTACCGTTTCACTGAGATTTCCACTCCTTCGCCTCCTTGAGCTCTCCGGATCATTTAAAAACCCCGACAGACAAACACTTGGCACGAACGTTATTGTTCTATCAAGGGCATCTCTTTGTCTTGTGGCACCAGAGAAAGCAGGGCTACTGGTGTTCAGTGTTAGACTGCCCACTACATGTCTGAGCCGAGCCATGAATCGGTAAGCCTAATTAAAGCAGAGTTAATCACAAATAGCTGGATATGGGGCCACAATTGAGGCATATGTTAAGAATGAATGAGTAATTAGGCCTAGCTGGCGAGCAGTGGGCGAGACAAGTCCCAGTCTGCTTGAGGAGTCTCGGCACGTTACTAATATATGAAAAGGTATAAACAAACAGCAATCTGGTTGTTTAGCTTCTCCAACCCACTTACAAGGATCCAATTATGGCAGATCCCTGGAGCCGACCGTACAATCAGCCAGGACTGAGTCGGCGTTATGAATAACTGTGAAGGCCACACTCAATGGCTGATCCACCCAGGCAGGCAGTCGGCAGCGTTGGGTTGCCCTACCGAGGGGGCAGTTATGTGCGTCAGTGAGCTCCGAAGTTCCAACATCCAACCCCAGGGCAGATAGAGAGCAGCAAAACAGAACAGAATACAGCCCAGCCTTTGACATTGCATTCGGAGCTGTGCCTGCATTGTGCTCTATACAAGCTAATTCATTGGATGGCTTGGCTTTATGGTCTCTCCCCTCATAGGGTGCGGGATAACACACCATTAGCACTGTGGTTGCCTTGAACAATGCTTACGGCAATGATCTGTTCAGCGTACACCTGCTCCTCTATCGCTCTCTATGTGTTTTATGGAGGAAGGCGGATTCAACAGCACAACCCAACAATAAACTCAGCTCCTGGGAAACTAAAACGCAGTCAAAGCTGCAATGTTCTACTGACAGATAATATTCTTCTAAAGGGGGCCATCTTTGTGTACAGTCTCTGCCCTGTTTCTTTCTGGTTTTAAGAGGCACAGAGATTTGAAGACGGACCCATCTGTAAACACTATGCATACAGTAAGCATAGCAGGCGATATGTGGAGATTCAGAACAGGGCTATTTTTCCACGTGTTATTTCAGGACTACCATGATCCATACATCCTGTGGGAGTTTGTTGTTTTCTGCCTTTTCAGCTGGAATGAGAGCAAGCTTGAGAAGGGTGGGGTGGTGGGTGGGGATGGATGAAGGGTGGGTGTAGTGGGTGGATGAGGGGTGCGGTGTAGGGGATAAGGGGTGGGTGTAGGGGATGAAGGGTGGGTGTAGGGGATGAGAGGTGGGTGTAGGGGATGGATGAGGGGTGGGGTGTAGGGGATAAGGGGTGAGTGTAGGGGATGAGGGTGGGTGTAGTGGATGGATGAGGGGTGGGTGGGGTATATGGGATGAATGAGGGGTGGGGTGTAGCGGATGGGCGGTGGATAAGGGGATGGATGAGGGGTGTGTGGGTGGGGTATAGGGTTGAATGAGGGGAGGGGTATAGGGGATAAGGGGTGGGTATAGGGGATGGATGAGGGGAGGGTGTAGGGGATGGATGAGGGGTGTGTGGGTGGGGTATAGGGTTGGATGAGTGGAGGGGTGTAGGGGATGAGGGGTGGGTATAGGGGATGGATGAGGGGTGGGTATAGGGGATGGATGTGGGGATGGGTGTAGGGGATGGATGAGGGGAGGGGTGTAGGGGATGGATGAGGGGAGGGGTGTAGGGGATGGATGAGGGGAGGGGTATAGGGGATGGATGAGGGGAGGGGTGTAGGGGATGGATGAGGGGAGGGGTGTAGGGGATGGATGAAGGGAGGGGTGTAGGGGATGGATGAAGGGAGGGTACTTTTAGGGGATTCATCATTCAATGGGAGGTTGAGTGTTAGTGGTTGTATACTTAGAGGTTATTTCCATTCATCATTCAATGCCGGAGGTTGTGTACAGTTAGAGGTTGTATACAGTTAGAGGTTGTATACAGTTAGAGGTTGTATACAGTTAGAGGTTGTATACAGTTAGAGGTTGTATACAGTTAGAGGTTGTGTACAGTTAGAGGTTGTATACAGTTAGAGGTTGTATACAGTTAGAGGTTGTATACAGTTAGAGGTTGTGTACAGTTAGAGGTTGTTAGAGGTTGTATACAGTTAGAGGTTGTGTACAGTTAGAGGTTGTGTACAGTTAGAGGTTGTATACAGTTAGAGGTTGTATACAGTTAGAGGTTGTATACAGTTAGAGGTTGTGTACAGTTAGAGGTTGTGTACAGTTAGAGGTTGTGTACAGTTAGAGGTTGTGTACAGTTAGAGGTTGTGTACAGTTAGAGGTTGTGTACAGTTAGAGGTTGTGTACAGTTAGAGGTTGTGTACAGTTAGAGGTTGTGTACAGTTAGAGGTTGTATACAGTTAGAGGTTGTGTACAGGTTGTTGTACAGTTAGAGGTTGTGTACAGTTAGAGACAGTTGTGTACAGTTAGAGGTTGTATACAGTTAGAGATTAGAGGTTGTACAGTTAGAGGTTGTATACAGTTAGAGGTTGTATACAGTTAGAGGTTGTATACAGTTAGAGATTGTGTACAGTTAGAGGTTGTATACAGTTAGAGATTGTGTACAGTTAGAGGTTGTGTACAGTTAGAGGTTGTGTACAGTTAGAGGTTGTGTACAGTTAGCGGTTGTTAGAGGTTGTGTACAGTTAGAGGTTGTGTACAGTTAGAGGTTGTGTACAGTTAGAGGTTGTATACAGTTAGAGATTGTGTACAGTTAGAGGTTGTGTACAGTTAGAGGTTGTATACAGTTAGAGGTTGTATACAGTTAGAGGTTGTGTACAGTTAGAGGTTGTGTACAGTTAGAGGTTGTATACAGTTAGAGGTTGTGTACAGTTAGAGGTTGTATACAGTTAGAAGTTGTATACAGTTAGAGGTTGT